>NC_050516.1:34911433-34931990 GCF_002922805.2 Oryzias melastigma
TTTTTTTTTTTTTTTTTTACAAAAGTTTAAGAGGAAACAGGCAGGTCCAGCCACACCACTGATGAAAACCTAAAGAATACTGCATAATGATAGGAACTACACGTTTATGTAAGGCTTCATCACAGCTTACAGATTCGTTATTAGCTTTTAAGTTAGAAATCAACATAAATAGCTGATCAGCAAATGTGTCTTTCCAGATCTTTAGTGACGCTTTAACAGTTTAGTTTTACAGTAAAAACACACTTTATTTTCTCTTGGTTTTAACGCTGCACAGGATTTCCTCATATTGAACAATGGTGGAGGACAACTCCAGCATGGCCTAAAAAGTTTGATTTTTTAAAAAACTTAATGAAAAACATAATGACATGTCAAAAAAAATGTGAAAAAAACTAAATACAAATCCATTACCAAGAACACTTTTCACAAAAATAGGAGAATCTCATCACAGTTTTCATTGAATTATTTTGCTGATATGTCCAGTCAGCCATGTAAACCAACTTTACCATCTTAATCGTTTTTTTTTAATACAAAAACATTATCAGCCTGAATTAACCTCCTTTTAGTCCGAACAGAACCTTTACAGTTTCCTTAAAGTTCTGTCAGTGAAGCAGAAAGAGAAGTGCAAGTGGGAGTAAAAAGCAAAGAGGCCACATGCCCATAACAGAGGAGGCTCTATTCTGCCCTTTTTCTCTAAGCTCACAACCTTTCCCTTTGTACCCACTATAACATTGGCACTGGAAATGTGTACGGAAAAAAGTCACTTCTGCTTTTCCAGGCCCTCCTGTGACTCTCAACTGGCCACTCTGACTGGTTATGTTGTGTGTGGACGCGCTGAGATGAAGATACACATCCCTGTCGGGGACTTGGCGAAAGCATCGACCGCGGGAGCTGCACAGGCGGCTGCTGCACTGCTCTGCTGCCGTCGACACGTTGAGGAGATACCGACCCAGTGGGCCCACGAGATATTCATTCAAGATGGAGCAGCTGGTCTGTGGGGTGGACAGTGAGATGTTAGCCTGAAGCCCCTCAGCGTAGCAGCAAATAAGCAGAGAGGGTCTTACGGTGCTTGCATAAGAAGTATCTCCCCAGAAGATGACACCGGCAGCTCCGAGTGCAACGCTCTCGCCTATGGTGGAAACCAGATCCGTCTGCAAAATGTGAACACAAAAACTTAAAGGGATGTTTCACAAATGAGGAAAAATATCAAAGTTTAAAAATGTTAAAGCGACCATACCGTAAAAAATCAACTTTTTGAGCTTTTAAGTGTATCATACTGTTCATTCCTACATATAGATAAACCCCAAAGCGTTTTTTGGATCCACTCGCGCATTCCTGAGTGATCCTCTAAAAACTGCGTTTTTTTACTCAGCTCCTCCCATACCCACGAAAACGAGCAGGTCCTCACATGCTGATGTCACAACGTGAGACAGCCCCTTTTAGGAAGAGCTTGCTCCGCCCCCAGGCTAGCACAAACACGTTCTCCGCAAAGCTAGCAGCTCGAGCTAGCGGTGATCAGCTAGCTCTGCCACCTGGTTCGTGCATAGCAAACGCCGGCTGACTATTACCTGGAGGAGAAAAGGAACAGACTATTTCCTGATGGAGAAAGGGAGACGAGTATTTCCTGGTGGAGAAAGGAACCTGACTATTTCCGGGTCGAGAAAGGGAGCAGACTATTTCCGGGTCGAACAAAGGGAGCAGACTATATCCTGGTGGAGAAAGGGAGCAGACTATATCCTGGTGGAGAAAGGGAGCAGACTATTTCCTGGTGAAGAAAAAGAGCAGACTATTTCCTGGTGAAGAAAAAGAGCAGACTATTTCCTGGTGGAGAAAAAGAGCAGACTATTTCCTGGTGGAGAAAAAGAGCAGACTATTTCCTGGTGGGGAAGGGGAGCAGACCATTTCCTGGTGGAGAAAAAGAGCAGACTATTTCCTGGGGGAGAAGACTATTTCCTGGGGGAGAAGACTATTTCCTGGGGGAGAAAGGGAGCAGACTATTTCCTGGGGGAGCAGACTATTTCCTGGGGGAGAAGACTATTTCCTGGGGGAGAAGACTATTTCCTGGGGGAGAAGACTATTTCCTGGGGGAGAAAGGGAGAAGACTATTTCCTGGGGAGAAAGGGAGCAGACTATTTTCTGGGGGAGAAGATTATTTCCTGGGGGAGAAAGGGAGAAGACTATTTCCTGGGGAGAAAGGGAGCAGACTATTTTCTGGTGGAGAGAGGTATCAGACTTTTTTCTGGAGGAGAAAGGCAGAAGACTATTTCCTGGAGGAAAAAGCGATTGACAAATTGGGAGAAGTGGTCTGAACGTGGATTATTGAGCAAAGGCAGAAAGGTAAATGGAAAGCTGAAAGCTTGAGGATTTTTGATACAGAGATTATGTGTCATCATTTCAATAAATCCTGAAATGTTTATCTGGAGTTGTCTGCATTCTTTGACCAAATTTCCCAGCACAATGAACCCATTAGCCATCACCATTCTGTCTGTGCCAAATTTGGGGGGGAAAACCCCCCCAGCTGCACTGTATGTGAATCAATAATTAAAAACATTAATAATAAAAAGTGTCCCCTCATTTTTCATGGGTGACAAGTCGGCTCTAGGTTGACGTCATGAAGTGGGTGAAACCATCAGGGAACGAAAGGCGGAGCCTCACAGATCGAGTCGTTTTACTTCTGGGTATAAAACTAGTGAACAAAAATAACTCATATTTAATAAATAATTCATTTTTTAGTGTTCAAAATGTAATATATGATCATTTACATGGATATAGTTTACTCTGAAAGACTTAAGAAAATGATGGTATGAGTAGTAAAATCCTTTGAAAACATGGTAGATTATGCTCAAATTATAATAACTCATGTTCTGCTCTGATACAAGAAAATGTTAGAAATTAGTGATATTTTACTTATTTTGTAACTAACAGCAATACACAGCTAAACGTCCATTAACTAAACTGTTGTCATCAGATCCTTAATAGATGAACAAGCTACTGAGATAAATTGTTGCTTTTACAAACTCACCTCAGTAAGTAGGATCATCTGACCGTTGTAGGTAGGTCGAGTATAAACAAAAACAGGGCGAGCTAATCCGTCCCCGACAGATGCCAGTCGCATCGCCTCTTTAACTCGATTTCGGACAAACAGACGTCCATAGTTTGTAGACTTTAAAACTGAGTCCATATATATTGATGGAAAAAATGCGGTACATTCCATCCACAGCCAGTTTAGCTGATTGTTGCGCTCCATCTCCACAGCAGGACAGGCGCCCGTGTAGTTCCTCAGATCCTCCTTGTAGTTATGGTTGTAGCAATCTGGAAACAGGTAAAAGCCCCACAACTGCTTCGGCCTCAAACTCTTTCCAAGTTTCAGGGTCTCCACCATAAATTTTCGAGCCGACAACTCAAACTCCTGCAGGGCAACTTTCTCCACTTGTCCTGGCGTCCACTTGGGGTTCTTCTTGGCAACTAAATCGCACGACTTCCTTCGATAGATATCTTTGGCATCCCAGTTTCGGATCCACAATGGGCGCCACTCCTCCCAATCGATGACAGACAAGCCCTTTGCCCCAGGCTCGGGTATGTACCTCTGCAGACTGTCAGGCATCTTTTCATAGTGCTGAGAAAGGCTGGCGAGCTGTGGAAGTCCCTCATGAACCGGTGTGCCTCCGTGCTCGTAATATGGGTACAACCCGAGGCGTTCCTTGTAGAACATGGTGAGATTTTGTCGAACGAAACCCTCATTTGGAGTCGCTACAATGTCAAACTGGTTCAAGGACAGAGTGACACGATGTCGGGTGCCACACTCCTGAGTTGGAGCATTCCAGACTAAAAGGACTGGCTTCTTGGAATATAACGGCCAGTTTGTCTGTTTTGTATCAGCTGCACAAATGAGGGTCAATGATGTAAACAACAGCATCCAAACCAGCTGACCAGAAGGGCTGATGAGAGCATGAACCATCCCCTCCATGTTCCCTCCACACCCTCACTGCTTTCCCCCTAGAAAAGAAAAAAAATAGTCTTAATAGAGTTGTAATTCTCTAAAAACAGCACTTAAAGTCAGGGAACATTTAACATTTATGAGCCACTTCAATAAACACATGTTAGCTAATCGTCTTAAAACAGTCAAAAACGTGGAAACAAGTTACAAACTACACAATGTAAATCAACCAAAAGGGGAAAAAATAACTTTTTTAAATAAAGTTTTCATCCCGCGAGAATACATTACAATAATCCGGACTTTAAAGACACTTATTAAAAGTTACTTAACTTAGCCACATTAGCTAAAAGCTTCATTGAAACTAACAATAGTGAGCTATCCTAAATTAGCTAGCGGGTTCTTCGTCTAACCTGTGCTTTCCAGGCCCAAAATGCGTGGTTCTTCTCGTCCTTTTACCGTCAGATACATTCCTTTTGCACCGCCCTGCCATGTGAAAATTAGCTGTCATCTTTTGTCTAATCCATTCCGATGATTAAAAGTTAAAACTACAAGAAATGACTTCGGGGGAGCTCATGACGGAAGAGGTCGAGCAACAGCGGATCGCTATATTTAGCTGCGGCGGCGGGGGGGAATTTTGTGATTCATGATAAAATTTATCATACAGTCTATTTTATCTCACAAAAAATGACTTCCTATTTTTAAAGAGCAATATTATATTTTTTTGAATATATTTAAGACAGTAATATATACTTTTAGCAATGTAATGACGTTCAATTTTATTTGATCCCCCCTATGAATATGAAGCATCAGTTTGGTTTAGTCCGAACCTGTTCCAGTGAGGCAAATTTCATTCATAAGTGAATGTGCGCAAGGAAATACACAAAAGTAGTGCGCTTTGTTTCTGTTTTACAGTAATTAAATGCGTTTAACAATATTTGGAGGCATTAAATTAATAAAAATTGCCCTCTAGTTGATAAAGAGGTTCTAATTAAAACTAACAATCATTCAAAAATGATCATCTTGTTTAAAAAACACGATTTATGGATTTTCATGAATGAAAATTATTATAGTATTAGAAAAAAACATAAAATGCAAAATTGGGGGATATGTTAAACTAAAATGAGCCATCAAAGTAACACTAATGTCCCATTAAATGTGTAAATAAAGTTTAGTAAAGTTGGTCAGATAATGTGACAGTGAGGGGTTGTTTCAGGAAATCATTTATTACAATTTTAAAGCTAAAGTCTAATAAATATTCTTGTGAGTAAAGATGCATTCATATTTAGTTCGAGATAACAACTTCATAAAATATTTAGAGTAAACTCTAATAGTAAAACATAGGCAAACATGCTTTGTATTGCAAAAACTGAATTTTCAAGTAAACAGACCCTTGTAACAAGAAAAAATGTCTTATTTTTTATCTTGTGAGAAAAATGCACATATTAAGAAAGTTTTTCAATTGCAAAACAGTCTTAATTTCTTTTAAAGTGTCAATTTTTTTTCTTTAAAAGATTGTTTTTGGTAAAGTAGTTTTTCTTTACATATGGGCAAATTCTTTTTATGTAAAGACATTTTTCTCAAATATTAGTTTTTTTTTTACTTATTTCTAGGGGTTCTGATTTTGAAGTGAATTTAGAACATCACTGTTGAACCAAATCATATAAAAACGTAGACTGGCATCAGGGCAAACTAATACAAACTTTTTGATTTATTTATTTATTTTTTGGCAGATCACCTCTATGTATTTACAGATGCAGTAATGAATGCTAAGAAAAAGAAAAAAATGTCCCAACGTACAGGAATTATTTGTTAATATTGACTGCTTTGCTGACACAGAAGGTCTTAAAAATGTGCAGATCGCAATATAATCTCCAGACTTTGAATACATTCTGAAGCAGAATATGATCTCTTATGTCTGAATACTTGGTCTCAGCTGAAGGTCAGAGGACGTCCGACGAAATAAAGACCAGAAACCAAAACAGATAAAAACACAAGAACAGCTAAGAGCAAATGGTCTGAAGTGACTTTGATCTAAATCCAGTGGGAGACCTTCACTTTTTTTCATAAAATATGAAAAAAATCCTATTAGCACATTATTCTTTTAAAAATATATCATATATAGAACATATTTGTCTTTCACATCATGGAAACAAGCTGAGTCAAATAAAATAAAAAACAACTTTATTCTTGTTTAAACACAATTTCTCATTATGAAAATATACATTTAAGCTTGTGTGTTAATTATCTGCTTATTTCAATAGACTTAGAAGTGTTGAGATGTTTCCTTCATTAAAATATATTGATATTGGCATTCCTCTGAAGTCAATAATTTCAAATTTGATCATTTAAATTAAAACTGAATGTCTTTTTTGAAATATATTCATATTATTTTCTTACCTGGAATGAGTTCCGCTTCCTTTAATCTTCAGATAGGAGTTTGTTTTTGTAGTTACCTTAAAAGAAATGCAAAAGACACGCTCTGATGTTCCTTCTGGAATGAAATCCTCCATTGAGGGAGTTTAAATGTCCAGGAATCTCCTCCTCCATTTGATCCCTGGACCTCTTTTTTTAAAAATAATAATAAATTAATTAATAAATAAAGAAAGGCCTGTAAAAACACAGGAAGTTTCCGTGTTTTGAAATGTTGTTCACCTTTATCAATGTGAAACAAACTTTGAAACTGCAGATTTATTCTCTTTCTGCCTGGAAAGTGTAAAAATATTTTTTACTTTTACATAATAATGCAACGTTTTCTCATATTTTCCAGTGGAATTTGTTTAGTTATGGCACCAGAAGGATAAATGTTGAGACGTTCACAGACCTGTTTCAGAATCTCCATCTTTATTTCATGTACAGTTTTGCTTCATGAGTGGTGATTTTCTCCAAGAAGGCACAAAAAATGTTGAAAACAATAAAATATGGTTTTATCAAAGGCTTAACTTTTTGAGTACAAAGTAGCAATGGTACACTTAAATAACATCCTGTGGTTTCATGTCTATAAATGTAACTTCCTGTGTGATTTGCTGAGTCAGACCATTTCTTTCCTAATTTACTGCTTCGCTCAGCATGTTATTTCAGCTTAACAGTATTACAAGTTCTTCTCTAGACTTTCAAAACGAGACTTTATTCAGGGTAAGATCATTTCATAGAAGCAATAAAGTCCTGTGGATCTTGGCATAGAAATCTTTATTTTCTAAGGACAGCAATATCAGACTGCTTTGTGGAAAATCTCTGACAATCCCTCAACTTTAACCCTAAAAACAAACCACTCAGCCTTTTTTAGTCCATTTGGAGGTTGGCAACTCTTATAACCTCTTATTTTGATTAATATTTGGGATGTACAAGACACAAATATGTATACAAAGATTGATTAACCGGTTAAAACCTGATCTACAGTATTTAGGTACTTTGGTTTTTAATTGTTAACACAATCGCCGCTTCATTTATCACAGAAAATCAATTTATTGTCAGAATTAAAGTTACATTAAGTTATAATCCACTGGATTATAAAGCAGATGTTCTAGTTTTGAACAAATTCAAGGATTTAAAGTGTGCCTCCCCATAGGAAAAATCTGTGGCTCAAATGTGGCTCAATCTCGTCTCCTGAGATCAGTTTGAGATCAGTTTGAGCGTCTCATCTTTGTGTCATTCTGTGATCATTTGTGTCCTAAGGGACCCTTAGGAGCAAGAGTTAAGCAAAGACGAGAAAAGACATCGCCGAGACAAATGAGCTTGAATTGAAATAAGCTTTTTGAGCAAGATTTAAGAAGTGGGAGAAACAAAAGAGATCTCATAATATTCTCTCTCTGATCTAAATTGTCTCAGCTATTTTAAAGGAGGATTAAAGAGAAAAGGATGAGACAAATTTGAGACGCTGATGAGACACATCTGAGAAGGATTAGCTCTAAAAGAGATCTCATTATTGTCTCGTTCATGTCTCTTTCATTACTCTTGAATGTCTCACCAAAGCCATTAATGAGAACGATTTGAGAAACAGTAAAAACAACACTAAATATGTAAATGTTACATTTTATTTGGCATTTGACCAGCACCATCAGTACAACATTTGTATTGGGATAACAGCATTAGACTCTTTACATGTTTTAAACAAAATACAGAAATAGAAAACATAAATGAGATACAAAAATAAATTAAATACAAGCTCTGACATTGTTTACTAACCCCCTTGTTGAAAAGTCGGTTTTAACAAAATTGTTTTTTTTAATAATTTAAAAGTACTTTAACCCTTGTGCTCTCTTATAGGGTCAAGATGACCCAACCATTACATTGATGTGTGATCTCTCCCATAACAAATGTGGACAGGATCTTATGTCTGCCACGGACACCAGAAAAGATTAAAAATACTTAGAAAAAAGACTTTAGCGCGCTGTCTTGTGGGGTCCAGATGACCCCACTTTTAATGTAAACATGTCCAGGATAGCACACGAGTTAAAACCACCTGGCTTCTTAATGAACTATTTTGGGTAAAACCAGAAATACATTCACAAAATTGTGTCGTCTTGTACCCGGAGATCAAACTTTTTTTATGTAATTGCATTAAGTACATGAACTGTGGCGTACTCAATCTGGCCGACGTGGTGATAATGAATACTTCCAGATTCTAATCAACAAACACACTGACAGCACTGCTGAGGTACAAGGAGGAATCTCACTTGGCTTTGAAACAACAGAACTTACATGCTTCTAAATCCTAGAACACACTTGGCAGGAACTGTATTAAAACTCATGGTCCACGAAAATTAAAAAGAAAAAAAATAAATAAATAAAGGATGAAAGAGTAACCAGTCCACATACTGTAGATCATAGCAGTGGCCTACTGCTTAGAACCTGTGGGACATCTCAGGACACAAGCTGTAAAACAAGAACATTAAAATCTAGTATGAGTAAAATGACAATAGATGGCATATAACAAATATAACACTTCAAGATGCAAGCAAATTATAGTTTTATTAGATCAGCGGCATAATCCTGCCGTGAGATTTGATTTACATGTCATCTGATGCAGTGCTTTAAGTGGGCCGGTGCGCTCTGGTGCTGAGCACCGGGACTTCTCTCAAACACAGGTTAGAGCACCGCCTCTTCTCGCCGAATTGGGACCGTCCGGTGCTCTATTTTGACTTCCGTGGCCAAATGAGGTATGAAGCACTTGATAGAAAACCTCCTCATGAGATCTGGCAGTGTATGCAATGTTTCGCTTTTCACCTTCTAATACGCTGTTCTAACAGGACAACACGAGCTCCTTATTATCCTTCCTCTCTCTCTCACTTATGGTGCAAAAAGAAGTAAACACATCCAGATAAAATAATAAAGAGAAAAACAGAAAAACAACCAGACAACAACTCACATAGACAAAAACCCATATTTAAAATCGAATTTACCAAGAAAAACCAAAGTAAAGGTATCCCACAATTCATTGCACTTGGCAGATAGCAAGCCCAATTTGTACGTCAACGTCAGTGGGCATCTCTACACCATGTTATCACTGGACAGAGGGAGTAATACCCCCTTATAAATGCCTTAGCTCCGGCGCCAAATCTACTGACAGTGATAGACTGAGTTTGTCTGAGTCGCGTTTTTAGGGCAGCTACAGTCGACAATCATGAGTAAGCTTATTGGCAGTTCACATCCCTCCTTCCACTGAAAGCACCTCGGGAGAAGATGTCAATCCGTGTATCATTCGTTCATTCGTTTTTCAACTTAAAATCGGAAATCGTTTTTTCGTTTTTCCATTCAAAATCCAAAACGAAAAAACGAGCCGTTTTTCGTTACGGATTGAAATCAATCTAATGCTCAAGGTGGGGGCCAGCGGGCACCACACCTGTAAGTTGATGGGTCTGATTGGTCAGTTTTTAACTTGACTAACTTGCGGTAAGGACAAAAAATATCCTGGAAAAAAAAATAATAATTTGCAAGAAGAATCATTCTTCCTCTGCTGCTTTCTGATTAACTTCTTTTTTCTAATCCTATTTTTTTTAAAGTTTTTTTCATTATCACAAGTTATCAGAGTTATAAATTGACCAATCAGATGGCTCAATAAGCGTTTGTGGGTCTGACGTCGAACGTCTGGGGGGTTTGATTGACAGATGACGGGTAGCCAATGGGAGCAGACTTCATCAATGGGTTCGTGAAGACCTTTGAACACCTACTTTACAATTCAACAATGTACCAATCATTGTCCTACTGTTGTTTTCCTCAATGGAATGTACCGATGCAGCAGTTTGAAACAACAAGAGGAGCATGCTGTCAACATTTTTAGATGAGGATTTACTCTGTAGAAATAGATTTCACTCTGAGGTTATGTGCTTTGGACTTTTTTGTTTGTTTAACGTTCGTTTTTCTTTATCTGTTTTGGTTGTAGCTTATAAATTATAAGTTGGGTATCATACAGAATGGTACAGCTCCTCCATAAAATCACCAACCAAAGTTTCATCTTTAACTTTAAAATAATTAAATTTTTTTATGAAAAAAATAATTAAAATAATTTTACGAACACATGTTAGTGTTTGATTACATTTATTTTTAGACTAGACTTGAGCTCCCTCTTTCTTATTTCTTATTAAGACACGTTGAAAAAAGGACTTCTTTTTATCGATTAATATTTACATTCAAGATTCTATTTTATGTTTCGACTTCTGATAAAGAGAGCACCGCCACTTCTTGTTGTCCACTTAAAGCACTGATCTGATGAGTCAAAATAATCATTTCTGGCATCTAAAAACAGCCAGAATTCAGTTAAGATGACATATTACACGTGAACTCTATAGCTGTTAAAAGAATTTAAATTTAGCATGTTACTTCCTTGGGCAGTAAAAATCTAACAAATAAGTTAAAATTTGTTTACTTAAAGATGGGTTAGATCAGGGGTGTCAAACTCAAGGCCTCCAGGGCCAGCCTGATGCTGGTCTTCTATAAATCCTGCCTTATCTGCTGCTCATTACCTGGATCAGGTGTGTTTAGCCAATGAGGAGCTGGAAAACATGTAAGACACCAGCCTTTGAGGACTGGAGTTTGACACCCCTGGGTTAGATGCTACTGGACAATAATTCATTTTGAGTGTTGAACTTATATTTTGATAGCAATCATTGCTGTACTGTAGCCTGATTGAAAATGTTTATTCTTCCCAGAATTCCAGCATAAAATGCCCAATTTTAAGAAAAACTCACTTAGGATTGCATCGACGGATCTGCTTTTCTTCTTTTCCAGAGGGATTATTTCCAGGAAGACCAAAAGGGATTTTGATACTCCAACAGTGACGACATGATTGGACAGAGCATGAAACTGATGTATGCGATGTGGTTTAGATGAATGGTTCATGGCAGCAAGGCAGAACGATGACTCGAACACACCACACCCAGGGAAGAGCTCCTGCTGGCCTGGTGGTGGAGATGGGCGATGGTGAAGTCTCTCTCCACTGAGGTTTCAAAGAGTCTGAAGCTCTCAGACCTGGTCTGGATCTGAAAGAGAGTAGAAACAATACAAGGGTGAGAAAATACCAAAACAGTTTATTATTCTGTTTATTTGCTGCTTTTAGTGCATTCTTAGCTCTAAAACATTTCTGTTTCACTCCCATTTCTTATTGATGCTCATTGAAGCTCTACTTGGAACTAGGACTGCCGCGATTAATCGACTAAATGACTATCAAAATAATCGATTAATCGACTAATCGACTATCAAAATAATCAATTAATCGACTAATCGACTATCAAAATAATCGATTAGTCGAGTAATCTACGACTAATTTAATAGTCGTTACTTTGTATTAAATTGAATCAGAGTGTAGTAAAGTTGAACAAAGTGAGCGTTCAGCACCGAAAAAAATACTTTTTTATATTTTAGTCAGCGAGACCAAAACTTTATTTTTGGTTAAAAATAGTTCCTTGTTTCAGATGCCGACCTCACTTGATTTAATCTGGTTTCAATACCAGAATCTGATGAAGGACAGAAGCTACACGATTCCTTAGAAAGTTTAATAAACTATTATCTAAATTATCTTTACTGTCTATTAGTTTAAAGCTAATGATGATTAAGATGTGTACTTTACATCCACTTTAGTTTGCCCATGACCCAATTAGGGTCGCTGATTAGTCGTCTGTTAAAATATTCATTTTTAGGAGCCCTCCTTGGAACCTTGTAAACCCTTGTGCAATTCTAGGCATGTGTACATTTAAAGTGGAGTCATCTGGACCCCACGAGACACAGCGCTGAACTTTTATTTTTTCCTGAAGAATTTTTTTTTGATCTTCAATGGTGTCCGTGATAGACATGAAATCCTGTCCAACTCTGTCATGGGAGGGATCATACATTAACATAAGGGTCATCTGGACCCCATAAGATAGTGTGGTAAGTGAAAAAGGGATGAGTACCGTTCAATAGATAGATTGCACACGAAAGGTTTCAATAAAACATTCACACAAACTGAATAGGGGAAAGATCAGTTTAGCTGAAGCCCGTTAGCTACGCAAGGTGGAGGCCCCCAAAACAGAACAACTAAAATGTAATTCACCCCAAGCACGTGATATTGCACACTCACACGTGAATCCCTTCACCAGGACACGACACTCCAAACGAGGGAAACCTCCACCTGGGCACGAGACTGGGTCCTCAGCACTGAGGGAAGGGGGGAAAAAAACAAATAATTAAAATCCACACACAAAAAGAAATATGAATAAAAAACAGAACACTTTAGGAAGAAGTGGGAGCTGAGCTGATCGGCTCGTGCAGCTGGATCAGTTGTGCTGTCAGGGAGCCGCCTGCAGTGGGTATAGGCGCTGTGGTTAGTGGCTCAGGAGCTTGCGACTGGGTTAGACTGACTGGGTTAGACTGCAGAGACGGACGGACATGCCTGTGTAAGCGCATACGGGTCTTATTCTTCTTCAAATCATTATCTGACTGACTTTTCAAGCCGCTTGAATGTATCTGATAAAAAATTGAAATTTTACCTGTAAATAATGTTACTGATAAGGAAGTTTGTGGTATTCCTGTGAAAAATTACTGTTACTTACCCTGGTATTAAAATGTCAAAAGAAGGTAAAGATATGGAGGATAACTTTAGCCCTGTTACTGAAACTATTAGAAAGAAGTTTAACATCTGGTTAACTAGAGATTTGTCCATTCATGGTCGAGTACTTCTAACTAAAGCAGAATGATGTCCAGAGCGTCATATGTTTTCTCGCCACTAGATATCACTAAAACTCCGTGTTCTGATCTGGATCAAATTCTGTTTAGTTTTCTGTGGAAAAACGAAACCCATTAAGTTCAGGAAAAACGTCCCGTCAAACTCTTCAGCTGATGGGGGATTAGAGGTTTTGACTTTTACTGTTTTCAATCAGGTTTTCTCCTCACAATTGCATTTTGTGGAACAATTGTTCCACAAAAACAAAAGTTTATTTCTACAAAACTGGTGTGCCAATAAAATGATTACAGTAAATAAATTATTTGATGATAGAGGAAATCGGCACCTGTGAAAGTTTTTTACGCAAATACAATGTTGTTATACCTCAGAAAGAATTGGATTTGGTTATTGGCTTGATTCCACATAATATATATTTAATAGCACAAAATGTAAAATATGAAGACTTCAATTTAACTCAAATATTGCTTTTAGTTCATGGAATTTATCTGGTTGTTAATAAGTGCACAAACAAGTTTATTAGAGTCCAGTGAGTTATTATTCAAACCTTGAATGCAAACATAGATGGCCATATTTAGATAGAAATAAATGGAACACAATCTTTTTATTACCGTATAATTATATTGATCATTCTGTGTTGTTTGTTTGTCTTTGAAATGTTCTTGAGTGTTGCACTAAATATTATACTGACATTGTGTTTGAATTAAAAAAAAAACATATTAGGTGTGTTTATTTTTATGGTTGAGAATCTTCGTTTCTGGGAACTTTTAAACTTTTGACCGTCCTCGACCGGAAGTAGTAAGACTGTTTTATCACATTCTAGCTTTACGGAAGTCATTCGGGGCCCGAACCTACCCGAACCCAAACCTTGACGCGGCACCGACGCAGGTCGGGTCCCCAAATCCCACTGATCGTTCCGTGCACCGGAAACGTTGATATTTCGCAATTTTGCAGCCCCTTTTGGGGAGAAGTCCAGCAAAACAGACAAACTACGAACTACATGTCCAAAATAAATGTATATCCTGATAGTAACGAGTGCATTTCTCGCTAGAAATATTGTCAAAATAAAGATTAGTCCACAAAATATTTCATTCTGAGTGATTTTCCACCGAAAAAGAGTGAATATCCCACCGTGTTTTTGCTAGCGACAGGCAGAAACTCAAAAGTCACGTGATTAGTCACGTGATCCGGCGCACCCCGGTAGAAATGAATGAGAGAATGAGACGTAGCAATTCCACAATTTAGACCCGTTTTTTGTGAAACTGCTGCGTTTTTCCCTGTGGACAAACGTGAGTACTAAACGTTTTTGGAGGAGACTAGGCTAATTTGGCACTTAGCTATTTTATTCTGGCTATCTATCGTTTACAGCTATTAACTTCAGTGATTTCATCTTAAGCGGTCAAATTCACCTTACAGCATTCACACTAGTATTATCGCGGGTAATGCTATATAACTACTTCATAATTATGTCTAAAAATGTAAGGTTTTGAAGTTTTAAAAATGTAGTTTTAGATTGTTCAATAAATGTTTATCCTGTTCGGCTCGCGACCTAATGTGTGTTTTGGATTTTGGCCACTTGTGCGATTGAGTTTTACACCCCTGGTTTAGGATGTCTTTTATTCTGAAAGGAATTCATGGAAAGCTCTTTCAAAAGTTATAAACTATTTCATTTAAAAAAAAAATAAGCTATTCCCTCTTTATGTTTAGATTTTATTAATGCCAAAAAACACACTAGTTTATTTAATTGTATCATGTCAGTAGCAAAAACATAAAAATAAATCAGTATCTTGTTTTCTAAAGGTTGCGTGACGTTTTTGCGGCTCCAACTGTTTTTTTGCACCTGAATGGACCCGAATGGCTCTTTAAGTGTTGAAGGTTGCAGACCCCTGAGTTAGAGTTTTGTTTTTGTTAATTAAAGCAAAAAAACGTTTTTGAATTAAAAGGCATTTTAATTTATAATTTTAAATGTAAAATTAATAATAAATATCTAGATCACATCCACTTAAGCGAAAGAATTGGACTGTTTAATACAACCACAGTTTGTTGAATCTTTTATTCATCATATCGTGGATTAGTATGGAGATGTGTATCCAATCATGTGAGGGGGAAAAATACACAACTCTGAACAATGTAAAAAACTGACAAATAATGGTTTTAAGTTTGTCTGTTAACGTTAGAGCACTTTTTCCAGGTGATTTTCACCCGAGCAAAAGTATTTACATGATTTTCAATAAGTTGCATTTTTCTAAGTGTCATGGGTCTCTGGGTAAAGTCTCACGTATTCCAGGAATGGATTGCCAAGACTACAATATCACTTTTTTTGTTTGTTTTAGAATTTTTTTGTTCTCACATTCCTAATTATAGTAATTTCCAAGCATGTTTTTAGGATCTTCCTGTTTTTATTATCCATTTTGTTACATATGAAATAGTTGAAAATAAAACTACTCTTATTTATCATGTGTTAACCTATTTTGACCTTCTTTTTTTATGACAAATGCTCTTTATTGAGTATATTATATCAGATAAAAATTATCCGTCAAAAGCCATGGTGTAACTTTTTAGAGCAAAAGTGTTCTAGAGTTAATTTTTGTATAAAATTCTGAGCATCATTTGACCTCTTGCTCTCAAACTCTCATGATTAAAAGCATAAATCTGCTGCTACTAAAAATTATTACACTTTATCATAATCTTTTTTTTTTTAAGTGAAATCTCACTGCACACCATTTGAAATCAGTTCCACTAAACACTGACATGAATCCCATTTCCCTATTTGTTTTTTTTAGTGTTAAACTTAAAATGTATTGTGGCGATCCCAAACAACAGAAAGTTAAATTGGTAAAGAAACTCTGATCAACCGTATTTTATGGAGTATAAGCCACAAGAGAAAAAACTGTCTTATCAAGAACTAGAAAACCATATATGAGTCGCTCTAGAGTAAAAGTCTCACTTTTAGGAGAACAAAGCGTAGCTATAAAAATGAAGATCAGAATATGAGGATATTAATCTTTTGATCTGTATAAGAAAAATATCAAAGTTTAAAAAGAAGACAGATTCTCTTCCATGTTTGCTTTGGACACTTCTTCTGCCTGTCAGTAGCAAATACTAATACTCCGATTTAGCACCCTCTAGTGGTTGTTAGAGGAAACAGCCGCTAAAAGACAACCAGTGTCTACTGGAAAAATAAGATTAGAGCCTTTTGATGTCCAAAAACAAATACCAAGAAAAAAAAAAAAAACACAAATAAATTGTTCCTATGTATAAGTCACACCCCTTGTTAAACTATGGGAAAAAAAATAGGACTTGGACTCAAGAAAGTACTGATTCATAATTTGTGAAAAAAAAAAACACACAGTTTTAGTTTGTAATTTAAAATTTTTTAATAAATTACACATGAAACAATCGATGCCAAAGCAGAAAAAAAACAACTCCAAAGAAAGTTCATTACCTTTGTGTACATGTGCAGCTCAGAAGCCACTGAAGCAAGTCCTTCCAACTTAACAATATGGCATTATTTGAATTGTTTGCAGGCCACTGATTGTCAACTCCATATGCTACTGTTCACAAGCTGATCTTGTTCCATGCATATTAAAACAGGTCAAAGTAGTGACCACAAACATACGATTTTTTGTTTTTTTCCCTTGGTTTGACAAACCAGCACTGGATAGATGCATCGTTGACTCTTAAGCTCAACAAATCCTAACAATTTAAAACAAAAAGAAAAAAAAAAAAAGTAAAAGTTTCATTTAGTGTCTGGACACATTCACTCGGGCATGCACACTTTAAACCAAGAGGATTTGGACAGTTTGGCGGGCCCTTTGCATCTCCACTGAGGATCCATCCTGTGTCTCACATCATACACAACGCATCCGCCTGTAAGCAGACACATCAAGAGACCTTCTGTTTGGTTTTGAAGGTGGTTCGGGCTTGCATCTGCAGGGGAAACCACAGGACGGAGTTGACACAGTGGCACAGTGTCTGATGAGGCTCCGAGTCATCAGGTTTCACAGAGTATAACTGGGAAATCTACATGGATGCACGGGTGGTCCAGCTTTATAGTTCCCTGGAAACAAAAAATATATATATATTTAGAAATTAGTAATACTTTCACATAAAGTCTCCTAAATGTACTCACCTGAGGTGTTAAGTTTTTTTGAATCTTTTTCAGCTTTGCTTTTTTACGTCCATTTTTCGTCACGATGGTTTCTTCATAAAACTCGTGAGCCAAGTCCCCGTCCTCATCAAAGAACATAGAGCTGCAGCAACGAGAAGGTTTCACGTGTGAGAAACTCACAAGCAATCAAGCATGAGAGTCTAACAGGGTAATCAGCAGACCAGAACAAGATGTGAACCGTTTTAGACACACACGAGCATGAAGCTGGAACATTACTGAAGGGGCAGAGAAGTATAGAATCATCTCATCTGACGGCTGGATTCAATGACTAATCTAAATGATTGTGATTAGTTGCAGGAAGGGCATAAATAAAGATCCACTTTGAGGAAAAATCATGTTTTTGGTGCATTATTCTGATGATGAAGGACATATATTAAGAAAAATAAACTTATGTTATGTTTTTATGTATTTAAATTGTTGTGAATTATGATCATACCAAAAAAAAAAAAAAAAAAAGGTGTTTGAAAAAGATTCTTAAATAGAAAATCTGCAGTGCGGGCCACAAGCACCTTCATGCATCCACTTGCAGACTGGATCCCTCGTCTGAAATGGCTCAAAATTATATCCTTGGTTAGCTACAATATTACTCGCCATTTTGGTTGCACTGGTAATTTCAGTGTGATTGGATGTAAGCTAGTGTGTAAACAGAGAGCTCTCAGCAACATGAGTTGTTTACCTGTCCTTTATTTTGCCTAAATTTAGGCAAAAAAGACCATAATCATGATGAAAAGGCCACTGAGAACAGATTTTAGGTCGATATATTAGCAATAGGGGTGTAACGGATCACAAAACTTGCGGCTCAAATGACGGTTTTAGGGTCAAACAAAACAAACAGGAAAAAAACAACAAGATAAAAGCCTAAAATTAATTTCTGGAAAAGTTTCAAAACGAATATTTAATAATGTTAGCTCACTGAGGCCTATTTATAAAATCAAAACATCTTTAAACTTTGAACACAAACAAAATGCTAAAAAATTTAGTTTCTGATTACAGTTACATGTCTTTAAAAATCTACAAAATCTGAGAGAAAAGAATGCTTAAAAATAATTTGGAAAATACCAATTCTATCTGGAGTACCCCTTAAAATGCTGATGTCCAAATTATATTGTCAATAAATCAGTTAAAATCAAATGCAAAATTATTTTTCGTTATTGAAACCAACTCTGGGGACATTTAAATATTTAAAATAATTGTTAGATGGCGCTGCCGTCCCCGCTTTTCCTGGAGAATTATGATCCCTTTGGCTTGCCATACTCTCGTCCCCAGACTGCATGCTTCCCTGTTACGGAGCAGTGGCTGCTGCTATGCCAGATCCTACCCGGGAGATTCTCTGAGCCCAGAACGGAGACGTGTAGCAATGCTTTTCCTCCACGATGAAGTCGAGAAAAGAATTTGACAGAAGCTCCTCCCACACGCAGCGCTGGCTTCAAGTTAAAACACTGTCGGAGAACTGTCAAGCAGCTACTTTAGCGCTTGTTAAAACAAAGATGATTTAAATCAATTTTGTGCGAATTGCATTCAATCCATACGGATTATCCATGAACTGTAACACCACTAATTAGCACTAATACCGATCTAATATGACAAGATGTCTTTATCATTTAATCAAATTTGAGTACTTGCTTTACAAGTTTTTTGTACTATTATTGTTCCAACTTCATTTGACTGATAAAGTTGTTTTAGTCCAACACCCTACCGACATGCGTGAGACTTTTAATAATAGAAAAAAAGTATACTAGAAGCACAAACTGTTGAATAAAGAAGGGAGAAGCTGGCTAAATCAATGCATCTTTCTATAAAGTGAAATATTCTACTTTAGTAAATCAAATTGACATTACTAACATTTAAGGTGATGTGATTAATGATTAATTCACTAAAGCACTCTTACACTCTGGAATAGGAGTCATAAATATATACGCGTTTGGCATTAGCTCAGTGACCTTGTGGAAGAGTGTCCGCCCTAAAACTGGAAGGTCATGAGTTCAAATCCTACTAGACCAGAACCTCCCTGCTCGACACTCAGAATTAAGGAGTTGGATTGAGAGCGCAGCTGTGTCTGCAGCTCACCTCTCCCCCAGGGGATGGGTCAACACATTTCACACACCCAGTGCATGACAACTAATGGGACTTCAACTGTAACATGTCCTGCAGATGGATTCGGCGCCTTATTTATGATCCTACTATAAACCATTCCGACATTTATGGCGGCGGTGTTCACATTTACCTTCGTCTGGTAAACACAAAGGGTGTTGCGCCTGGGAAGCTCCGAGCTCTCGCCAGCGTCTGCTCATTTCCATCTTTGGCTAAATCGTCTCCGCTACCTGAGCCAGAAAAAGACCAAAATCCTCTGGATTTGGAGCCACTACCCCCCATCTTCAACTGCAGCACATTATTTTCTTGGCTGGCACGGCAGATGATTATGCTACAGTCTGACTGTACAAGGAAGGGGGCAACTTGTCAGGAAAAACCTGGAAGAAAAAAGACACAAAGGAGACAATGTTCCTTAAAACATTTGAAAAGGAAACAGAGAAACTTCAAAAGATTAAAAGTTAAAAACACTTAAATAACATTTTTCTTGTCTGTTTAAAATTGGAAAACACTTAAATAGATGTGTCAAAAAGAAGAGGTCAGCAGCATGACAGGGCAAATACAAGAATAATTTTCTCTAATAAAAGGCTGGATAGAACTTTATTTTAACAATATGTAATTGGTAATAAATAAAGACGTAAACAAGTGCGCATAAAATCCTACGTCAGTCTTGGTTTGAGTCCAAAGAACCATTTTTTTTACGTTGACACGGCGGCTAACTGAGCTAGCATTGCTCGATAGCACTGAAAGTAGACGGTCCCGGCCTTCGTTTTCTTTTTATAACCCTTTTAATGTCATTTTAGAATCAGGCTGAAAACACAACCTATAAAACAGGCAGCACGTTTCAAGAGCAGCATTAACCAGGTCAAGATGTTCCTAAGCAACATGACGTTTACTGATGGTGACAAAAGCTAACATTAGCTAGTTTGGTAGCGGGCGTTTGCAGCTTCAGCTAAGTTGAAAACCTACCGAAAGTGAGTGATGGTGTGAACGCAAATGAGAAAAATTCTTTGAAAAAACTGGAGGTCTTGACGAGATGATCATTCAACCAACAAGTAAAGATCTTCTAAAAAAAACACCTACGACAACTGCTTTAGCTTGTCCACGCTTCTTCTGCCTTCAGTTTGATAAAACTTGGCAAAAAACTCTGACTCGTTACTGCCCCCCAGTGGGTTGGAGGAGAATTGTTTTTTCCCCCTAAAAAAATAATCCA
>NC_050516.1:34932042-34978827 GCF_002922805.2 Oryzias melastigma
TTTTACGTTTGTATTATTTTAAACACTATATATTATTTATAATTTATTTTTATTATTTCTATTATATGTAATAATATTAATATTGGTATTTAATATTGGCATATTTTTATTATTATTAAAGTATTATTATTATTATTAATAATAACAAAAATTCATGATTTTAAACATAACATTATCTACCTTTTTCTGGTTTTTCACATTTTTATTATTTTAAACATAATATAGTATTTATAAATTATGTATTATTATTATTTATGTTACATTTATTAGTATTTGATATTAATATTATATATTGGTATTTGTATTTAAATTAATTAGATTTTTTTATTATTAAAAATATTTAAACATATTATATTATTCATAAATTATTTATTATTATTCATCTTCTTGTCCTTTTTTCCCTTTCAGGTTCGCAGGGGTGCAGGTGCCTAACCCGGCTACTAATGGGCAAAGGCGGGGTTTACCCTGGGCAGGTCGCCAGTCTGTCACAGTGCCTTTTTATAATTATTTATATTAAAATTATTAATGTTAATATTGATATTCAACATTTAATTTTGTAATAGTAATCCTTTATCATTATTATTGTTTTTATTAATGAATTATTTTAAATAAAATATCCTCCTCCTTTATCTCCTGATGTTTTACAAAAAATAAAAAATCCTATCTGGTGTTTCACATTGTATTAATTTAAACACAAGATATATTTTTAAACAATTATTTTTTTTAAGAGCCACTCTCGCCAGTGTCAGGTTAGGATCACTATGTTCAAACCCAAGTCATATAACAATGTCTTATTAATAACAGTTGATATTAAGTTTTATTAAGAAATAAACTTCAGAAATGCTGCATAGTCCTCCTAAGTGTTGCCAGCTAAGATGTTGTTCTGCACTCGTGCCTCATCTCTGTTAATAGCTTCCTGTCCCTTCCACTTCCTTCCGGTTTCACCAGAATTCCTGCTGAAGCCTCGGGACATTATCAGCTCCCTGACAGGCCACTGACTGGACGCTGCAGTATGGTGGGATGGTCATACAGGGTTAGTTATAAGGAATACCAGTTAAAAGAAACAATGTTAAAATTTCAGCTACAATTTTGAACTAGTATCAATATTTATTTTATTATACTTACATTAAAACGTGCCAAGAAAGGAGCCAGTAACTCTCCTTTGTCCATGAATCGGAATTTATTCATTCGTCTGTGTATTACTACACGTATATCAGTAATATCAAATACAAAACATTAAGTTAACGTTTTAGATGTGCCAGTGAAATATCAAAGTATTCTGCGTTATTTTATGAAATTTTAATGTTTTTGAAAATATTTTGTCCTTTTCTAATCAGTTTAAATCCAATTTCCAAATTCTGACATGATAAAGAGTGGAACTAAGGAAAATGGAACAGTAGGATTTATATTTTATGCTGCCATTTCAACCAAAATTGTACTATTGAAAACTCATTTTTACTTCCTTACTACTCTTTAAATCCAAGAAATCCAGAAGGCATTCGATATAATTCCTCTTATTGTCTCCAGAATTATTAAAATATTTACACAAATTCTCTGAACTGGTAAGTCTTTCTTTATTAATATATAACCTCTGATTTGACAGTCTGTTGTTGATGTAGTTTGTGTGTAGATAAATGAATTTGATTTTTGACAAGTCTTTAAAGCAATTTCTTTAAAAAGAAATACAAAGATTATTCAGATCCTGAGTGATCTGTGTACACACTCTACTGCACGCTGATTCAAAATATCCACAACATTCAAACGATTATTTTGCAAAAATACCATGAAAACATTTATTAGACAAACAGAATAAAAACACTTCTCAGCTTCACAGGTTGATTAAAGTGCTTGAAATATCCCATAAAACAACCCAAAAACATCAATATTTCTTTATTATCACTATAAATAACCTAAATCAGCAGCATTTTTTAAGAAAACAAATAACAGTTCAAGTTCATGTTAATGTTTTTGCTTAAAGTCTATAAAATTTAAAAAGTTAATCTTACACAGGTATTCCTAATAAACATCTTGTTTTATTATTCTGCGCTGTAACTGCCTGAGTTCTGTCCGTCCCTTTATGCAGTTCTTGCTCATGGAGAGTATCAATACTGAAGAGTCAACCGGGAGTGTTCATTTGAGCCATGGCTTGTTTCATCCTTTCTCTAGCGAGAGCGTAGCGCCTCACAATCTGCCGCACGTGCTCCTCCTCCTCGCGCTGCAGGATTTGCAGAAAGTTGCACAACTCCGGAAAGCTAAAGGCGTCCCACTGCAAAAGGAGAGAGTGGCTTTAGTTTTAGGCAGCTGAACCATCAGGCGCAGTGAAGTTTATTCGGTGCACAGACGTACATTTACGTCTCCGGTGTCATTTTCCTTTAAAACCAGACACAGGAGCGTTTCACTGGGGCCGGCACGCAAGCGCAGGTGTAACGGACGCTCGTCGTCAGAGAGTTTACGCATGAAAACTGGAAGAAAACAAACCAAAACGTCAGAATTGAAAGTTTGCAGTCTGCTGTTTTCCTACAGTGTGACGTATCCTACCGTAACTTTGTTTCTCTGTGCGCTCAAACAAAGCAAATTTTGCAGGGTTGTCCACCACAGTGAACTTGTTGAGCAACGCTTGGATGACCTCTCGCACCCGAGTTTCTGAGCTTATATGCAGGTGCTTCGCACTATCTTTGGGGAGGTAGAACGATGTCCGCCGCTTCATGCATCTGCCATGCTCCTCCTCCTCCTCCTGCGTCACGCTCTGGCACTGAGGAGGAGGAGGCAGTGAGACGGGGCGGGCCAGCTGAAAGTGAACTTTGATGAAACCAGTGAAGGAGCCATCTTTGTTCTAAAAGGCAGGAAGATGCAAAGAGAAAGACAAACAGTCGGATTTATGTGCATTGAAGATGCAATTCTTCATGTTAAGGACAGAAATGACTCACGTCCACCATATACAGATTATTGGTAATCTGAGCGTTGTACTCTTTGACCCTTTGCTGAATCTCTGCAGTACTCAGATCATGCAAACCCACTGTAATCTGTTCATCCTGAAAGAACAGCAACAATGAGCACAGATAATGATCAGTATGGACAGAAAAGATCTAAAGAAAACAGTCTGAATCCTTTAATCTGAGAATCAAAAATTCATTAAAATCTTCCTTCATATTATATCCAGTAAATCCAGACAGATCAGGTAGAAAATTAAGGCAGTTGTTTTTTTATTTGAGCCAAGTGGCAAACTTTGTTTATCCGAATGATAATATTAAAATCTTGCAGTTATTAACTAAAGAATTAAAACAATATTCAATAAAGCACACAAGTATTCATAATCAGTTTGTAAGGCTCCTGGTGAGTTAAAGTGATGCAGTCAGAGAGAAAATATGCATCTCCAATGTTAGCTTTTGCTCATCTGTTGCCTCTAAAACCTGGATTAGGATTTAAGAATCCTCCGCAGACATGGCTGTATTTGTTTACAACTTTTATACACAGAAGCAGCTGAGTGCTACACTGAAAAACGTGTTCTTCATTATCCATCCATCCATTTTCTTGACCGCTTCTTCCCTTTCGGGGTCGCGGGGTGCCGGAGCCTATCCCGGCCACTGATGGGCGAAGGCGGGGTACACCCTGGACAGGTCGCCAGTCTGTCACAGGGCCTCAATCACACACACATCCACTCTCACAACCACACCTAGGGGCAATTTAGAGTCACCAATTAACCTATGAAGCATGTTTTTGGACGGTGGGAGGAAGCCGGAGTCCCCGGTGAAAACCCACGCATGCACGGGGAGAACATGCAAACTCCACACAGAAAGGTCCCAGCCGGGATTCGAACCGGGGCCTTCTCGCTGTGAGGCGAGAGCGCTAACCACTTGCGCCACCGTGCAGCCCTGTTCTTCATTATTTTGGCAATAATTGTCTCTTTGTAGTCCTTGTCTGACCTCTAGTCATCATTGACTCTACAAGACCTTTTTTAGGCTGTTTTGGAGTTTAGCTAATATTTCAGATACATGCTAGCTGTTTTGGCTAATTTAGGAGTTTTTAATAGTTTTTAGGCTGTTTTGGAGTTAGGCTAATATTTGCACACTAGCCGTTTTGGCAAATTTAGGCTTTTTTTCAGTTTTTTAAGATATTTTGAAGTTTACCTATTTTTTTCAGCTACATTCTAGCTGTCTTGGCTAACCTAAGGTTTTTTTTTCTAGGCTACTTTGGCATTTAGATGATATTTTAGCTGGCTATCAGCTTCAGCGTTTTCAGCTATCAATTTCAGCATCTTCAGTGGCAAAATTCAGCTTCCAGCATTCACACTAGCATTGTCACAGGGAAGGCTATGTATCTAGTTCATAATTATGTTTAAAAGTTATGGTTTAAAAGTGTTAAAAATGTAGTTTTAGAGTGTTCAATAAATGTTTATCTTGTTCGGACCGCGATCTAAAGTGTGTTTTGGATTTTGGTCCTTTGTGCGACTGAGTTTGACACTCCTGATCTATAATGACACATTTCTGTTTGGTGAATCCATGTCGTCTGTAAGCAGAAATGATAAGGATGAAAAGATTTTTCTTTAAAAACATTTGAGAATAATTAGTGGTCAATTAAATCCCTTTGAACTGTTGCTCTGTTTTGACAGGAAGCTAACTGATGCTAAAGCACAGAGATAGACAGCAGAGAGCACTGAAGTACATTGTTTACATTGAGTAAACTGTTTTCATGAAATGAATATTCCCTGTTTTGCACTTAAACCACTTGATTAATCTAAATCGCCTCTTTTAAGAAAACAGAAGCAGCACATTTGTGTGTTTTGGTTTTTATTGAATTTAAAAAAGGTAAAGTAGGATTCATTTCTATACTACTGAGTCTAGAATCTAATGTCTCTTTACCACGTTTGTGTCAGTCTCAATGGAGTCATCCGTATAACTCTCTGTGAAAACGCTTCCCCGAGCGCTGCAGTCCAGCTGGATGAAGGGTTGGCAGCGATGGTGACAAGTGTAACTGCAATCTGAAAGTGAGAAATACAAAGAACATGTCAGAGAAGTTTGGAGTTTTAGCCCTGGATGTGGGCTGTGAGCTGGACATGATTTAGCAACATGTGTTAGTGATAACAACTGATTTTTTTTTTAAAGATTCACTCTAATGACAATTGTATTTTTGGTGTTTTTAACATGTTCTTGTGGCATTTTTCTGATAATGAAGAACACTCATAAAGAAAATTAAGTTTAAAATTAAATTTCAGAGTATTTGTTTTTTCAAAATGTGGTGAATCAGGAGAAGATGGAAAAAATCTGTTTTATTTGTGCCCTAGGCGGCCGCCTAGCGCACAATCTGCTGGAGGGGGCACCAAATCAGAATGACTATAAATTCTTTTTTTTTTAAAGCAGTTTGAAGAACACTCATTTCCTGTAAAGAAAAAAAAAAAAAAAAGAATTTAGATTCTGCAGGGGCGTTGTTTCGTTTTTCACTTAGGGCTCCATGCAGCCCAGAGCCGGGTGTGTTTGTGACATAGAATACAGTGGGGGGGCCTCAAGCTCCATTCTGAGGCATTCATTTGTAGACAAATATATCCATAAACATTTCAACAGTCCTGCCAACAACTTAGTGGTATAAACTATGTCCTAGAAAATGACACATATTTTTGGATTTTGGCTAAAAACAAGGTAATCATGATTAAAAGATGAATAGGAAGACTTTTGCAAAAGATTATTAGATAATCAGAGTGTGACTATAATGAAGGATGATCAGATCAATCATGTGTTCAATCAAAGGTTAGCATGGATGTTCCAACGTTCTATTTTTGCAAAACATGGACCTCCACTCAAATGACAGTTTTATGCAGGTTTGTGTATTTGTGTAGGTTTGAGAAAGCGATCTCGGAATTACGTGTATCAAATATGACACAAATGGTTATATAGGGTTATTTTAAATGTGTCTTTAAAATCAGTTTATCTAAAGAACATCTTCATCTCTGGATTCACTTCAGGGTTTTGGTAAATGAATGCAAACATCTTAAATGATGATCAGAGAGCAGCATTTCTGAAGGTTCACACATGTTCTTCCTGTTTTTTAAATGTGAAAGTTCAGTGTGAGGAAAATCTGACGTCTGAATTAAGGTAAAGATCTTAATGTAAACAAGGGACTGACTCAGTTTTTACAGCTTTTCTCCTGTTTTCAAGCTCACAGTGTTCTGCCAGCACTCGTTAAGTTGTACTGATCAACAGATTCCTGCGAGTACTCACTGCTGCAGCGCAAACTCTTCTGATAAAGACCCCAGATGAACTCCCCACAAAGGTCACACCAGGTGAGGTGTGTGTAGCTGTAGGGCTGGAAACTGTGACCGAGAGCGCCTTCCTCTGGACGGCGGACGGCAGCCTCGATGTTGACGCTGTCTCCAACCAGCCGGACGACGTGGTGCTGCTGGAGGCCGGTCTGACCGGAGCGTACGGGCGGCGGCGACGGAGCCGCCAGCTCGATGGGATCATTCAGACTGAGGTCCTTCAGCTCGATCAGCTCACATTTCGACATGGTGCGGAGCTTCACGTGTCTCGGATGAGGACAGATGTGGAGCCAGCGAAGAAGCTGCTGGTTTGCATCGTCGGTGAGGACGTTTCTGAGGCCTGACGGGACTGCAGCACAAAAACACAAAGACTGTTCTCACCTGTTTTCATCACAACATTCTTTTTACTGGATTCGACACACGGACAGAACAGGAGTTTGAACGTCACTTTCCACTAACCAGAAGAACATTTATGATCTGAAACGATTATGCAGTGAAATGTAGGACGAGATGAGTTTAATCCCACACAATCCATGACGTTTCTGTTAGCGGCCCAAAAGTTAGGCAAACTGTGACGTAAAAATAGGTCAACATAACATCAAAACAGATAAATGATCAGGCCTTGCTCAATAGCTTTTGTTTACATATAGAATAATCTATTTATAGGTTATTATTAACTCACTATTAATATTTTAAAAATATAATTGTATTTTTATATATAATAAATGTAATATATATAATAAATAATATTTTTTTCATTAACTAAGGCATAATAAAATGGTAAAGTACAGCAGAGTATTAGGGCCAGTTTACACACACACATATATATATATATATATATATATATATATATATATATATATATACTTTATACATACAACATCTATTCTTTTTAATTAGGACTTTAAATCTTGTAAATTTCCAAGAATAAATATTAAATTATGGTTAAATCATGAGAATAAAGTTGTACATTTATCATTTTAAAAGTCTTAGGCCATCTTTATGACTTTTTTCTTGTAAATTTACAAAATAAAAAGTTGTAGTATTATTTTTTTTAGATGTAAATATTTTTTACCTTTTTTTTAGATTATACAAAAATATATATTTGAAATATTTTTTATTGATGTATTTACAAATATGTATTCTAAATTAACCCCTTTTTAAAGAAGCCAAGCAGTCCGTCCTGGAGCTTCCAGAGTGTTCCTGGATGAGTCTGAACTCCGGAGTTTTTGTGCCTTGAATGTGAACAACCCGGGACTCTGTCTGCCAACTGGGTCACCGCGCGGGGCAATTATCCGCGCGCGCGGGGCAACAAGAGCGCATTGTGAGCTGGGACATCTACACTTTCTAGAGGGTGAAAAACTGTGCGAATCACACGAATACGTTTGGTTTGAGTCACACGGATTTATGGACAAGGACCGTGAACGCAACACGGAGATAAAAGTGGATAAATCCCGAATTTAAATGAACCAAAACGCTGCGGATGTTCTCATAAACGACCGTTAGAAAACATAACAGGATCCTCACCTGTTCACGTCACACCTGCGGGTGTTTGAGACGTTTCCTGGAGGAAAATCACTGAATGACCAGCGGGCAGACGACGCGCGCGCCGGAGTTTGCGCATGCACACTGACGGTGGGATTACGGCGTTTTTAATCCCCTCGTGCGTGACAGGACAGGAGCGGCATCGCTGGAGGATTCCCCTCTGCGCGCGCGCTCACAGGACACGGCAGATGAACACGCGCGGGTTGTTTCCTCCTCCTGAGGCGCGCGGGCTCCTCTCTCAATCATTCATGAAGACCAGAAGGAGTTTGATTTAGATGAATAATCAAATCCTGCTTTTGTGCCTCATCCAGGAAAAGAAAAGATGACTTCATGACAAATCATATTTAATCAAAGAAATGAAGTTATGAGGCGTCATTTGTCAATCTGCAATTAAGTGACATCAATGATTTCAGATAATTAACGTGTTTAGGGAGAAAAAAAGGTTTTAATTTACTGTATTTATACATGTTACTTTTACTAACTAAATATTGAGTTATAAAGTTAAATTTTTATTTTAAAATTACATATTTAGTAAACATACTAAATATGTAATTTATGAAAGTAAATAATATTAATAAATATTTAGTTTAAAAACTGAATATTAAGTTAAAATGAAATATTAAGCTTGAATCTAAATATTTAGTTTTAACAAAAAATATTTAAAACTAAATATTTAGTAAAAAAAAGCTAAATATTTAGCTTTGTACAATTAAATATTAAGTTTGCACATTAAATGTTTATATCTAATCTAAATATTTCTCTTTCAAACTAAATATTTAAGTTTTGTAAATAAATATGTAGCTTAGATTTAACTATTTAGTTATCTTACTAAATATTTAGTTTGAAGCTAAAAACTAAATGAAAAAATATTTAGTCAAAAACTAAATATTTTGCTTGGATCTAAAAATTTAGTTTTTAACTTATTATGTACTGAAAAAAAACATATTAAATTATGAAAAAAAACCTCAAAATATTCTGTTAAATATTTAATATTTATCTTGGATCTAAATATTTAGTTTGAAGCTAAATATTTAGTCAAAAACTAAAATAAATATTTTGTCAAAAACTAAATATTTAGCTTTGATCTAAATATTTAGCTTTTAGCAAAAATATTTAATTTAAAAACTAAATATTTGAAAAAATATTTTGGTAAAAATTTAATATTTATGTTGGATCTAAATATTTAGTTTGGAGCTAAATAATTAGTCAAAAACTACATTTTTAGTTTTTGTTTATATTTATTTTTTAATTAAATATTTTTGGATTTTAACTATATATTTAGATCCATTTTAAATATTTAGTAAAAACAAAATATTTTTGAAGAAAGCTAAATATTTAGCTCCAAACTAAATATTTAGTTACAAAACTTTAATATTTAGCTTGAAAAATAAATATTTAGATCAAATATAAATATTTAATGTTCAAACAAAATATTCAATTTCATAAAATTAAATATTTGTAAGCTAAATAAATAATTTAAAAATAAATATTTAGCTTAAAATCCAATACTTAGCTTGCGAACTAATTTAGTTAATAAATGTAACATTTATAAATACATGAATTCTAAGGCTGCAAATATGCATTCGAAAAACAAACATTTTTTTTTCCTCCTAAAATTTGCAAATCATCCCAAAACATTTATGTCAAAATTTTATTTGCAGGTTTACAAATGGCGCCCAAGATATGGTTCAAACAGTTTACCAATAAAATAAATATTCTTTTGTGTTTTGGCTCATTTCGTGTCATCTGGACCAAAACTGCTGCAGAAATAGTAAGAAAATGTTCCTATTGATCACGTCTCCAACAGCTGTGCATTGACTTAATCTCAAGAAAAAGTGGGTCAAGCAGAACGACACAAATCGGCCTTAAGCGTTAAGTTGGATGCACGCTGTGCAGAGAAAACTCTGCAGAAGTGAAACATCATGCATAAACATACAGGAAACAACTCTAAAAAAAACAGACAATTTGTGCATCATCTAAAATAATAAATCCAAACATACCTCTAATGTTGGATCTGTTTCGTCACAGTGCACGAGTATGTGGTAGACTGAGAGGAATGCTGTGAATGGATGTTGTGCAGAAGCCCTGCAGAGTCAGGAGCTGATTAGGGAGGAAGTGGAGCACGAAGACCAGCGAGCAGACGACCACTCAGCCGGCTGGAGCTTCGGTTGCATGAGTCATCACCTGCTGTACGAAGATTTGAACCATTTCCACCTTAATAATGTATCACTGTCTGATCGAAAATGGAAAGATTTTGCACAAAACCACCAGATGTTGAATAAACTCAACCAGTAAAAGTCTAATATAATGAGGAGAATTTAACCTCAAACGTCTCATTTACTGACATGTTTCTGCAGGAAGTATTTACATATATATGAAGGCTCATCATTATTTTAGAGGTAGATAAATAATGCAGGAAATCACTGAAGACAATATGACTCTGAGCTGAATATTTTTCGACCAAAATTAGGGCCGATCTGCAGTTTTTGCATTCTTTGGCATGGAGCTGCGGCAGATGGCGAGGCCTCAAAAGAGCTGTGATCCCATCTTCACACAGTCAGTCTGGGATGACATAAAAAGTTGGAACGCAGATGGTGCAAACATGTCATAGAAAAAAATAACAAAGACTTGAGAAGAAATGACAAATTTGTTTTTATGTGCTGCCATGTTGACTAAAAAAAGCTGAGTTTTCTACTTAAATGATACTAAAACATTGACAATTCGCTTCTATTTTTTTTCTTTTGAATTCTCTGAAATGTTTTTAAATCCAATCTGTCGGTTTTGCTTCCACTTCCTAAAAAGTGTCATGGAGGTTTCTGGATTCTGTTCCGGTTCTCTGTCCTGAAGATCATTTATTGTATGTTTACAGTCAATTAAAATGTTTTTTAAGCATAAATATTAAAGCGTAATTTAAATGATGTTCTGTTATACACAAAGCAAGATAGTGAATTAACATGAAGGACAAATTTGGCTCCATTATTGGTACACATGGTTGCAGATTGTGATTCCTTCATTTATTATAAAGGGTTCTTACAGTTTAGTGAAGGTATGTTAGTTGTTTTTTTTCAGATTGAAGAAAATCCAAAAGGATTTATTTGTTATCATTAAAGTTTTTATTTATTTTTTTCCACCCAAACCTTACAAAACATAAATTACAAGAGGATCAGGTCGGTACAATTAGAGAAAAGAAAACAAGAAAAATGGCACAATTCAATTTAAGCAGTGAATCTTGTGTAGTTATAAATTTCATAAACTGCTCCACATTCTGCCGGTTTTTGCCTGGGTATTGTTAGTTTTAGCGATCCCAATCTGAAATGAAGCAGTCTCTGTCATGAGTTTAACCCAATCCATGAGCCGAGGTTTGTGGGGACGCCTCCAAATCTTCAGAATGAGTCTTGCGGCCACCATTGATCTAGCTATTACAAGCCCCAACAGTAATTTTGGAATCCAAGAGGCTTAACGAATTCATCTCCCAATAGACATAATTGTGGGAATTGAGGAATAGACAGTCCACCAAAGGACATTCCCAAAACATGTGAAGAAAAGTACCAGTTATTTCCACATTTCCAACAGTTGTTCTCTCACAACAGACCCTTCTTCGACGGAGTGTCGAGCATCCCTAGTGGTCCAACCAGTGTTTGAAACTATATTACACCGTACCTCTTTAGAAATTACAACTCTTAGACTCTTGTTTCTCCATTACAGTGGTTTTGCATTAGCCTAGTCCAGACTAATGTAACCTGCAGCTCCAGACCCAGATGTGGCTCTTTTATCTCTCCATGGTGACTCCTTGCCCAGCAATGTCGACCATCAGAGTCAGTGGCTCCCCCGAACCAGAACTACCTAAAGAAAACAAATAAACAAAGCCTGCAAACAAAGACTACCAGGGCCTAACCCCAAACTAAAATAACAAAATCCAGCAGTGTAAGACTGCTGAGGACAAAGACTCTTAGTGAAGCAGATGAAAGACACATCAAGTCTATTAATCTTCAAAACCAGAAGATCTTCACGATGCCATCAGCTCAGAACTGGGAGTGGAACTCGGTAGAACCATCTAGTGTCCCGAGAGGTCTGGCCACAAGTGTCTTCATGGAAGCCAAACCTCCAAAATGGAAACAAGGCCAAGAGACTCGAGTTTCCAGGAAAACAAATGAACTGTGCAGCAGAAAAATGGCAGCAAGAGTTCTGGATTGACTAAAATATTTGTTTGTAACTGCAGGCATCCATCCATCTATCCATCCATTTTTTCTTTTGTTTATTCATTAACTTTTTTTCTATTCAATAAAAATCATTAATTTTTGAAAGCAGTCTTTGTTTTAAAACATTTTTTAAAAAATCTGTCCAAAACTTTCCATCGTATCTGTCCTTTTCCAATGATAATGTTTTTTCCTCCTTCTGTGCACTTTAACCTCCAGTCCGCTAGGTGGCGGTAACGTGTCTCTGAATTAGCTGCAAACCACTTTAAAATCAGACAAAAAGGAAAAACACGGTGACGTGGTTCCTTATTATGACATGTAACGAATGGGATTGTGTTGTCAGCCCAACACGGAAACGATTGAAGGAGTTACTATAGTTTAATAGCTTTCATTTGTCATGCTTTTGCGGGTTAGAGAGTGATAGAAATCATGGCTCACAGCAAGGAGGCTGAGTCTGAGCCCGGTCTGTACGGCTTCACCAGAGCAGCTTCCGCCGCGCTCACCCACCTCCTCTCCTTCATCTCCACCGCTTTCATCGCCTTTTTGAGTCGACCTGGAACGAGTGAGTTTTGCATAAAGTCCCAGGTAGTTCCTGTTTCTGTTAAAATCTCTAACAGCATATCCCTTCTTTCCTCAGGCTGGTTTTCCTGGCATCCTTTCCTCATGACACTGGCAGTAAGTTCAACTTTAAAGAACAGTTTCAGTGAAATTCTACAACTTTTAAGTTTCTTACAACTTGTAAAATTATGAAAAGCAATAAAACATTTAAAAGAAAATGAAATACCACCAACTACTGAGCATGAAAAGCTATTCTAAAAAGATACTTGAGTTTTAAATCAAATTCAAATCAAGTCAATCTTTATTTATACAGCACCTTTCAAACACAATATAATATAAAGTGCTGTAGACCAAAATAACTTTACTAGTGAATAAAACATAACATTAGTGTAAAATCCAATATTGTTTTATAATCTTTACATGTAAATGCATTAAGATAACGTCACCCTGACAGTAGATTTCGCCTTTGACCATTTTAATCAGGTGCATTTGTCATGTCAAAAATCTAAACAGAAGCTAATTAATTAGTTGAGTCTGAAAAGCCAAAGAGAAACAATAGAGGAACAATAACGGAGCTTCAAGCTGCAGAATGCTGATCTAGAGGAATATTAGGATAGCACTTTATTTCCTCAGGAGGACTTGGATTCATTGCACTTAAGCAGGTTTGGAAAAATAACTTACAACTAGACATGATTGGCATAAAATGGACAAGAAGAAAGAATAACAGCGTAGATTCAAAACCCATAATAGAGGATATAAATTAAGTAAATAAGCTTAAAAATGCAAACCAGGAGCAGACAAAAAAATACAATCGGCAGACCACAAACTCCCTGCTCTGCTCCATTCTGATGCATCCACCTGCATACAAATAGATCCATGAACGTCTTTGAGCTGGAATCTGGATCAAAACTGTACAGCTGGATAGCTTACCATTTTTGTAACACCACTATTGTTAGGTTGGTGATTTGAGGGCCTTGTTCTGGAAATTAGACATTTTATCCTTCGTTCTTTGACTTTTGTTACTTCCCAATGCCTTGACATTTATAGAGTTTGAGATTGGGCACAGCTTAGGAACCACAAGATGTGTTTGTTCCGTGTCAGAACATTCTGATCATGTTGTTTAGAACATCTTGACATCGTTAGAACATCTTGTCCATACGTCTCTATCTTAAGTTCCTGATTAGAGTTTGTTTGTGTCACTTTATAAAAGGGGATTGCCCTCCTAATAGGCAGAGAATCTGCAGATCTCTCTGCTTTTTTCACTTTGTTGAATGAATACTCTTATAAACTTTGTATTATTTAGCTGCTAGGAACGTAAAGACTCAAATCACACTTTCAGCCATTTCAGCAATCTTGCATCAAAATATTCAGCTAGTTCAGGACATTACTGCATTGTCCTAAACATTTTAGCTAGGAACAGGCTAACATTTTTGACTAATTTGTTATTCACTAAGGTTGTTAGGCTACTTTTGAGTTTAGCTAGGAACAAGCTACCATTTTTGGCTAATTTGTTATTTACTGAAGTCTCTCTGCTTTTGAGTTTAGCTAATATTTTAACAACAAGCTAATGTTTTTGACTAATTTTACTGAGGATTTTAGGGTATTTTTAAGTTAAGCTAGTATTTTAGCAATGTGTTAGCTTTTGAGGATAATTCGACATCTAAAATTTTTGGGCTAATTTAAAGATTAGCTCATATTTTAGGAAACACACTTGCATGTTTTTGCAAAATTGGCATGTATTTAGATTTTTTTAAGCAAACTTGCTAAAAATCTTTCAGAAAATTAGGCCAACTTCAGCTGTTTTTCATAGATCTTGAACTAAATTTCAAGTTTTTTAGCAAATTTTGTATTTTGCAAATAGCTTTTGCATTTTCAGCAAATCCCTTCAGCAGTTAGAGTGAATTACTTCAGCATTTTCAGAAGCCAGATTTAGCAAAAAATAACTCACACTAGCATATTTTTTGCATCTTTTCTAATTTGTGTTAAGATCTGGTTAAACTGTTTTTTCTTTCAAACTAAATGCATTATTTCTTTCTTTTTCTCTGTAGTTCAGTTTCTTCATGACTGAAGCCATCCTCCTCTTCTCCCCCCATGGATCCCTCATCAAAAGGTTTTCCCACAAGACCAAAGGCCGCGTTCACTGGATCCTGCAGTGTCTCGGTGCATTCTGCGCCGTCCTGGGCCTGACCGCAATCTTCTACAACAAACACCTGAACGGAAAACCCCACTTCACCTCCTGGCACGGTCTGCTGGGCCTGCTCACCGTGTGTGTGGTGGCTGCTCAGTCTTTGGCGGCTGTGCCGCTCATTTACCATTCCCTGGCTAAAGGCTGGTCTCTTGCCAAACTCAAACGCTACCACGCGGCGTCGGGACTCATCACTTACCTGCTCGGAAGTGGCAGCCTGCTCCTGGGGCTCTGCTCTACCTGGTTCACTGCCTCCGTCGGGGAATACACCTGGTACCTGTCAGCACTCTGCCCTGTGCTCAGTGCTCTAGCTATAATGAACCAAGTCTCCAGTGCTTACATTGCAAAGAAGAGACTACAGTCCTGACGAGGCATTTGTCGTGCTGCACCTTTAAAAGTGTTCTTACTATTTACTGTAATTTAAATAATCCTATTTTAATGCAGTCCTGAAGCTCTTTATCATTCCTAAAGTTTGAATTTTTTTAAACTGAGATTTGAATCCTGCAGAACTTCAAGGAGATCCTAAAACAGCAGCTGGGACAGAGAGTCCTTCAGATCTGAAAGACTGGCAGCAGTTTGCAGAAATGTGTGAGAAACTCATCATTACTGGAAGTTTTAGTCTTAAAATTGGGTGCTACCAAATATTAGCAAAGGGTGCCAAAACTTTTGTCCTTCCCATTTGAGTTGTGACTTTTCTTTTCAGGGGTTTTTGTTGTTTCAGTGCAAAGAAAACCACACAAAGACAGCTAAAATGGAGACAATTATCTGACAGAAGTGTTTGATATTTGTGTCCATAAATCATGACTTCCGTGTTAGGAAAAATCCTGCATCATCCAGAAATGAATATCTCAGATAATTGCTCTACTTTTACATTTTTTAATACTGTTTTGGTGTAATAAAAGGCTAAGAAAAGCTTATACTACCATAGAAGAGTGTTTTATTGTTAAAAATAACAGATAACACAGTCATAAGTTTACTTCGATTTGGGCTCCATTTAAAGAAATTCTCAGTGAAATCATTAATGGATCAAAGCAAAGTACAAAGAAAAGCTCACAATTATAAAAGACAATATTTTACATCATAAATAAGAACAATTCAGATACTGTAATTGAAAGAAAAGATGACTGTAAAAGTAACGAAGAGTTGGAGACGTGGGGGAGGTGTAAGACTTCAAAATAAAGGCTCAGCGGGGGAGGGGGTCACTTATTTGCCCTTTTACTGTTTGTAGAAAGGATCAGCTCAAACTTTAGATGTGACATGATCTTAACTTAATATGACAGCAATAAAAGCTATGAACTTTAATTAAAACCAAGCAGAACGAACCAGAAGCAAACTGAACGGTGAACGATACAACTGGAGGCTCGAAAATGTCATGATCAAAAAAAAAAAAAATTCACAGGGAATGATGTTTTAGGTGATCCAGGGCTATGGCCTTAAATTTCCACCAAAAGTCACCCACGAGCGTATATCAAACTCAGCGTGGGCAATGAATGTTTGACAGTACAAAGAGCTAAAAGGGTCAAAAATTGCCAGGAAAAGTCCTGTAAAAACTGGTGTTTTGGCCATGAAAAACGCAGCTTTTAGCGCATGTTTTACAGGTAGCACGTGAATTAGTTTTTTTTTGTTCCAAAATGGGCCTAAATTAATGTTCCACATTATGGAGAGCTAAAAGGGTCAAAAATCGCTAGAAAAAAACAGTTAAAAACCGGTGTATTGGCTATTAAAAACGTTGCTTTAACGCAAGTTTTAAATATAGGACATAAATTACGCCATCTTTTTTTGTCCCAAAATGGGCGTAGATTAATGTTCCAAAGTATGGCAAGCTAAGAGGGTTAAAAAAAAAAAAAAAAAAAATCGCTGAGAAAAACGCTGTAAAAACCGGTGTATTGGCCATTAAAAACGTTGCTTTTAACACACGTTTTAAAGGTAGCACATAAATTAAGTTTTTTTTTTTTTTTTTGTCCCAAACGGGTGTAAAAAGCAGCGTTTCCTCGTTTATGAAAGCGACATTTTAGTGCCATCAAAACTGCCTGTCCAAAGCGCCACTTTTCTAGCGTGTTCAAAGCAGCGTTTTTCCATGGCCAATACGCCAGTATTTATGGCGCTTTTCCTGGCGATTTTTGACTTTTTTAGCTTGCCATACCGTGGAACATTAATTTACACCCATTTTGGGACAAAAAAATAAAAAGGCATAATTTACGTACTACTTTTAAAACATGCTGCGTCCAAAAGCGTCTTTTTTTCCATGACCAGTACGCCAGTGTTTACGGCGCTTTTCCTGGCGGTTTTTGACCCTTTTAGCTTGCCATACAGAGGAACATTAATTTACGCCCGTTTTGGGACAAAAAAAGACGACGTAATTTACGTACTACTTTTAAAACATGCGTTCAAAGCGGCGTTTTTCATGGCCAATAAGCCAGTTTTTACTGCGCTTTTCCAGATGATTTTTGACTCTTTCAGCTTGCCATAGAGTTGGCATTGCTGCATGCACAACAAGGAGAGGTCACAGGAGGGTGGGAATATTCATTCAAGCGCTAAGAGGTTTCTCGAGTGCGCGTGGAGTTTTATATACGCTCGTGGGGGAGTTTTTCCAGAAACTTAAGGCCATAAAGTGCTTCCTAAGAGCTAGTCTAGTCAATTTTACCACCAAAAGACGCGTCTTCTACGTCTAAACTCCTCAAGGCAGTCACAGACTAAAACAACGCATACCCACACCAATGACACACTGTATTGAGGTGAAGCCACCACACGGGCACTTTAGTAAAGTCCTGGCATCACCGGCCACAGTCACAGGCTATTGTACCAAAACCAAAAGCAGCTTAGAGGATACGCTAATCAATTTTGGATGCACAGATGAAGAAATTTCAACAAATTTTGAACTTTTTTGGTAAAACAAAATGATTTAAATGACAAAAAATATGTTCCTCCTTGGTTTGAGCTTCTTTTGGCTTGAACAGCCAGCCCTGTCGGTTGCTGTTTGTAACATAAAAAACACACTTTTCTATTAGAGACAGCAACCTACAGGGCTGGCTGGAACAGCCAGCCCTGTAGGTTGCTGTCTCTACCAGAAAAGTGTGTTTCTTATATTTGGAAAGGCTTCGTTGAACATAAACACCCCCTTTGTTAAGGCTTAAAATAACGGAAAGTCCACTCCCCGCCCCCATGTGGTCAAAGGCTATCAGAGTACATTCTTTAGAGTTTCAGGGGCAAAACGTTGATGCTCAAACGTAAATCTGTATCTCCAGTGCTGGAACCATGTGTGTTTATTATCATTATAGTCACTGTTATAATAGTCTCCCTACAACCAAATCTACACACTGCACAATATTGACTTGCAATATAAACGATGACTATTATGTACAAAGTATTTCACATATTCTGTTATAGCAGATATCTCAACAGGGGATGCTACAATGTCTATCAAACTGCTAAATACTAAAATATGCCTACATTTTAAAAGTTTTTTTTTTTTCTAAATATGTCGCCAGAGCTGCTATTCATGGTAGTGTTCAGATTTCTACTAAAACTCAATGGTCTACTTTCCGAGATTAGTGCGACGAATGACGGCAACGCCCACGAAATGTTTCGCAACATAACCAACAGTTTTTAATCCCTCCTTTCCATCTGGATTGTGATTGGCTGACACTAGATGTGAAGATGAATCAGGAGGAGAAACAAAGCTCTGCAGCTCCAACTCCTCTGGGATTTTCAGCATCAGGATTTTGTTTTTTTGTTAGAGTTACTAAGGTAGGGTTACAGGTGAGAGTCCACGCTGCTTTGGGGATTTTTTTTTTTTTTTTTTGCAAGTGTGGTTTGCTTCAGCTACTGACTGAAGCTTAAATGTTAAAAAAAAACTGAAAAATCCACACCATGAGACTTTAATAAACTCTACTTGTTTGTAATTTCAGAATTAGCAAACCTAAAGTCCTGAGAATGAATTTGTGTTTTTCTTTATTAATATGAAAAAATAGTAATGGTTGGAGACATTTGGTGAGGTACTGTGATGAAATGTAACAAACCACGTCCGGTTGATTCCTAAACCTCATGGATTTGTGGTAAACGCACGATGTGGGACGTTTGGGGCTCTACTGTCCAGTCACCTCTATGACGTCATCATCCGAACTGTCCCCTCCGTTTACCGCGCCGGGATATCTGTCTGGTTGAGTGAGCGCCGCCCCCAGAAGGCTGGAAGTGGGGTTGTTGAAAGGGGGGAGGAAGCTGGAGGCGGAGCTGGAGTTAGAAGCAGAGAACCCCCCGCTTCCTGGGAGGAGCGTCCCGGGGAACATCCTCGGCTCCGAGAGCAACGACTGGCTGTAAGTTAGAGGGAAGCGGGACGTGAGCAGCCCCGCCATGTTCGGGTTCATTAGGTATGGCGGGAGAGAGGCCGACGGGAAGGAGGAGGAAGTCGCCGCTGGGGGCGCGGATGACATTGGAATGGTGGTTGCGGCGGAGGAAAAGGCAGAGGATGAGGAGGGAGGAGGAAGATGCCCGTTTCCTGTGGGGGGCTGCCTCAGAAGGTCTGTGCTCGGCGAGGGAAACATAGTCTGCAGGTCCGCCATCGTTTGCCCCGGCCTCTGAAGGAATGACGATCCGCCGCCGCCGCCCGCCATTAGCAGCTGGTGACTCATGTGGCCCAGTAAGGAGGAGGAGTTCAAACCCACGGGGGGGAAGCTGAGGCCGCTGGAGCTCATGGACATTCCTGGGAACTGGGCTGCAGCGGAGCTGGGTTTGTCCTGCATCTGCGTGATCCCCGGACCTTCCTCGCGTTTGCGTTTGCTCCCCCGCATCTCCAGCGCCGAGCGCAGCAGGTCGTCGCTCAGCTGGCGGCTGCGCTCGCCACTCTGGGGATTGTCTCCGTCAGCGGCCGGCGTCAACGCCGCATCAGACAACGACTGCGAGGCGGTTTCAGCGCCACCAGGGGCGTCGTCCGCAGACAGAGAGTAGCGGCTGATCTCTCGGAGAATCTCTGAGCTGAGTGGAGAGGACGAGCGCTGGTCGCTGAGCGGGGAGCGGCGCTGTTGGTCCACAGGTGAAGAACAGCCGTTACTGACGGGATGGAGCAGCGGGCCCTGAGCTTCTGTGAAGAACAGGAATCCATCGGTGAATAGTTGGACACGTTTATGCTCCAATCAAATAAATTTCTACAGTGGCTGAGAAACGCCATCGCAGCAAAAAAAATAACCGCAAACAAAAAGGAAAAAAATATATCTGTAAACAAAAAAGCGATCTCAATAAAAATAAAAAAGTAACTAAACAAAAAAGGAAACCATGCAAAAATAAAAATATCTGAAAACAAAAATACGATCTCAGCAAAAATAAAACAGTAACTGCAAACAGAAAAAGCGATGCAAGAAAGCTTCAACAGAAGTTGATTATCGTAGATTATTTTTGCTGATGGAAACACCAGAAGTAGAGCGGTTTTTGCTACATGCACTCCTGCGAGAAGAATATTTAATAAATCTCCTGATTTTGTTAACCAAGTATTATATTCACAAAAGTAAATTTAGCAATAAAGCTCCCAACTTTTCTGATTTATTGGCCCAAATTAGTTTTCAAATATAATGTGTTTCCCCCAGTACAAAGGTAAACATGTCATTTTGCTCAGCTTTTTTTAACAGTGTGAATGTTTAGTCAGCTCCTTTCTGTACGGTTATCGGCACGTAAAAATTAAAACACACTTTCAATAATTTCATCAATCTGGGTATCAAAACATTCAACTCATTAAGGACATTACTGCTTTTATTTTTGGTATTCATAAACAGTATAGTTTTTCAAATATTGAGAAAAATATGTCCCACAGGAAATAAATGATAAAGTCTTCAAATTTCAAAATTTAAAGTAGATTAACAACAAGCCTTTAAATATATTCATGGGCTGTTTTTATCTTGTATAGTAACTTTAAAAAACATTGGAGCTTAGCTAATATTTTAGCAACATGCTAACGTTTTTGGCTAATTTGTTATCAACTGTGAGTTTTTTTAGGGCTAATTTAGAGTTTAGCTTCTATTTTAGCAACATGCTAACGTTTTTGACTAATTTAGTTTACTGAGAAATTTTAAGCTATTTTGGACTTTAGCTAGTATTTAAGCAACATGCTAGCTTTTTGGCTAATTTGGCATCTACTGAGGTTCTTTTATGCTAAATTTTTGAGTTTAGGTAACATTTTAGCAACATGCTAACATTTTTGGCTAATTTGTTATCTACTGGGGTTTTTTAGGCTAATTTAGCTTCTATTTTAGCAGCAGGCTAACATTTTTGACTCATTCTGCTTTAGCGGAAGCTAACAACAAACCGGCATCCTCCAATTTACCTTCAAACCTGGGGGCTAGGTGGCCAAATCAAATAACGTATTTAAATGGTGACATTGAATAATAACGTCTTCATTTACTTTCTTGATCGTTTTCCAATTCGTACTGCTCTTCTTTTTCTTGCAGCGGTGAATATAGCAAACATCAGTCTACTTCTTGTGTGTCCGTCAGCAAAATCAATCCCTGATAATCAACTTCAGTTTGCAAACTTCTTTTTTTTTTTGTTTCAATTATTTTTTATTTTTGCACAGTTTCTTCTTTTGTTTGGAGTTCCTTTGTTTTTACTGCGATAGCGCTTATCAGCCACCGTAGATTTCTTTATAAGGAAATTTTTAAGAAAACAGCAAAAACACAAAATCAGGTGCAAAAAATTAACACTGTAGGCTCCAAATTTTTTTTGGACACCAAAGTGAATTTTCCACTAAAGATACAGTTTTGAAAAATTATAGAAACAATATTTACGACCCCTAACTCCTTGATGATACGTTGCTTTTTTTGCATACATGAGGGATTTAAACGAGAAGCAGTAAATCCATACCTCCTGGAACAGTGGACCCTGTGGTGACAGGTCGGCTGATCTTCCCCGAGCGGATGGCAAAAATTCTTCCATCGTTTGTCCTGATGTAGGTACCTGAGGAGAGGAACATGTGAGTAACGGACACATTTGGGTTTCCAGAACCTTCAGAAAGTACCTTTAGACCCTCTAATGATATGGATGACCTCCCCAGCACTGATGCGAGCTTGAACATCCGTTGTGCTGTTAGCTCCTGGAATTACAATATCTGTAAAGGGAAATATTATTATTACAGTGTTTATTTTAAAATAATACAGGAAAAATAAGAAAGTTAAATGCAGCATTCAGGAAGTAGTTCTACTATTTCAGAATATGTGGTACCTGTCGTGGTGACAATCCTCTGCACGTAAACTCCAGCTTTCTGCAGGAAGTTGACGGGGAGGCTGCCGGCAGAGCTGGAGCCAGCCATGCCCATGCCGGCTTGCCGAGGCATCATGGGAATCGGAGTTGACTGGATGGGCCGGACGCTCGCCACTGGTTTGTCATCAGGCCTCGACAGGTGGTGCCTAAAGGTATAAGGACAGGTCTATAAAACCCACTTCGATCATCTTTTGATCTATTTTCAGTGTTTCGGGTGGTTTTTAATTACGATTTTGCCAATTTTAGTCAAAATTAAAAAAAAAAGAAAGAAAAAAAATGTTATTTTCTGGGACATAGTTTCTGCAGAACGACAGGAGTTCATTAGAAATTCACCTCTGAGTTGTGAGTGGAACTATTGGTGCGTCCCCTGTTGCTGGGAGCTCTCTGTTTACACTCTTTCCTGCTAGCTTACAACCCTCACACCATAAACCTAATATCATCAGTGGAACAAAAGTCCAGCAATATTGGAGCTATCAAGCTGTACAGTTTTGGTCCAGATTCCAGCATAGACTTGAAAAACAAAGACGTACATGGATCTATTTGCATCAGAATGGAGAGGAACAGAGAGCTTGTGGCCCGCCCACTGTATTTTCCATGTCACAAAGAAGCTTTTTTTTCTTTCCTTCTTCTTCATTTTTTCCTCTGCTCCTAATTCTTTACAATTGAAAAAATAAATACTCAGAAATGCAATTTTAAGCTTACTTTTCTTAATATATGTCCTCCACCATCAGAAAAGTGCTATGATGGCATGTTAAGAACACCAACAACACCATTTTAATTGGAGTTTGTCTTTAAAGACCAAAGTACAACACGGGTGTTTACATTTGGGCCTCCATCTTGCTTATTTTCCAAGCAATTCTGTCTCTGAAGCCTCTCACACCTGAACCAGGTGATGAGTAGACAAGATTTCTGAAAAACTATCAAGAAATATTTGTGCCATTACAATGAGAAAGCAATTCATGAATTTGAGATAAAAAAAAATAATGAATTGCAAAAAAAAAAAATGTAGTTTTAAAAACAAACATTTCTAAGAAGCACATGAAAATAGTAAATGTTTGCTTTCAGAACCTTTTACTTTAGTTGCATTTGTGACAAAACTGCTTCAGAGGTGTTATTTTAATTCTTGCTTTCTACCTATCTTTGATTTTATATTTTTAAATCTGAGCGCGGCGTGACATATGTAACACCAAACAGCCAATCATGGACAAGAGGTTTGAGGCTGAACACTAAGCTTTTTTTTTTTAACAATTTAGTCAATTTTGATTTAAATTTACAAATATTACTTCATAGAAATAATAATAATAATAATAAAAAAACTAGCCTGGATTTGGAGTCCCTGCTTTACAGGGGAAGCAAAAAGCTGAAGAGAAAGTCAGATTTTTTTTTAATATCCTCGAAAAGAAAAAGTCTAAAGTAAAAATAAAGTCTGTAGAAAACCTTTGGATAAGTTTATAGGCTAAAGTGGTTTTATATTACAATTTTTGCAAACTGTTTTGTTTCCATTTAATTGCTTTCATAAAATAAAAGGAGACTAAAGTTTAAAAATCTTTAGAAATCTTTTTCTGATGTTTTATCAGAAAAAATAATCCCAATAATCCCAAAACTTGGATAAAAAAAGTGTGTAAAACATGCGTCTTAAACCTACCAGCCCCGCTGGTTAAACGCAGCAATGCTAGCGAGCGTGAAGTCGTTGGTTGGGTAATAGGGAGCGTAGGACGGCCGAGAGTACGGCACGGACGCTCGCTTCTCGTCTTCGTAGCTCTTCTTTGCAGCTCTTTTCTCAGCTTTAGTCAGTTTGGATTCCTTACGGTCCACAAGCAGAGATTCATGGTGGAAAGGAGGCTGTTGGAATAAAAATAAAACCCTTTTAAAAATTCATTTTTAGTTGAAGATAAAAACTAATGTTGGACAAATCATAATTTTTTGTGGAATTGAAAATAAATCCCCTTTCATTTGCTTATGAAGCCAAAAGATGGTGAATAATTCTTATCATCTTAACTGTATAGTAATTTTTGTCAGAATGACATAAAAGAAACAAAATCATCCATCACCATGAACATTTGAAAAGTGAACATCCCGATTGTTACATTAAAACAACACTTAGATGGGGAAAGAGTGTATAAATGAAGAACCATTAAAAAAAAAAAAACACTAGACTCCAATAAAATGTGATTTTACTGTTAAATCAGAGGCCTGCACCACATGTGGCTCTTTCATTCCTTTATTATAGTTCTTTAGCTTTAACGAAAAATGCTAAAAATTTAATAAATAGGAGATTAGTTAGTTTAATTTTGTCATTTCTGTTCAGATTTTTAACATGTCAAGCAACTAAGCAAAAAAAGTTTAGTTTACTGTCAGAAATTCTGTGGAAATTTGTGTTTTTGATTCATAGTTCGTCAAATAAAAGTGTCTAAAAGTGTTTTATTTTGGTAAATTACACTAAAGTAGTTAAATTTTTTGAACAAATGTGGTTTAAAATGATTGAAAATAATTTAGACTTGTGTGATTTATAAAAAAAAAGCTCAGGTTATTCTACATGTTTTTTAAATAGATTCTACTTAAATGTTTTTTTTAGATTAAAAGAAAAAAAAGGTCCTAATGATAAAAAGAAATCATGCTTGAATAACTTAATCTAAGTAAAACTGCTGCAGCAGGAAGAGCTGTTTGACACCAAGTGGGTTTTATTTTGAAAGGAACTATTGTGAGCTGCCGTCAAAAGTAAAATAAGTTACATTTGTTATATATCGAAATTGTAATTTAATTATTTTACTTTAAAAAAAACACAATTTATAAATACATGCTTAACTGCCAAAAAAGCATAAATACTGTGCATTTTTTAAGGAAAAAAATGGACTTCGTGTCTCTCGTGGGTTCTGGTTCTTTGAGTGTTAAAGGTTGCAGACCCCTGTATTAAATAAGATAATAAAGGCAGCACAATCCCAAAATAACAGGACAGTAAAGTTCCATTACATGTTACTATTTAGGAATAATCTTCATTTTCCTGAGACTTTCAGCATCGTGACACATTTCCTGCTCGTGTACCTTTGTGATGAGGTTTGGGTAGAGCCGACAAGCGTTGAACATCACTTCTTCATAATCATTCCGGGATTCCAGAGAGACTTTCTCCGATTCCGGCTCCTCCTCTACGAAGTGCAGCAGAGACTCCACCTCCTTCCGAGTGAAGTTCAGCACCGGATTCAAATCATCCACGACGCGATCTTCAAAATAAAAGAGTTTTAGCAAAAGAACTCAAACGGTGTCTGGTTGTTGGAAACGGCTGGAAACTCCTACCAGACATGCCCTGCTTGGAGACCTGTCTGTCGTAGATCTTCTTCTCCAGGGTGAAGTCACAGACGAGCCGGTAGATGTAGCAGCGTTTGACCTGGCCGTAGCGGTACACGCGGCACACAGCCTGGGCGTCGTGACAGGGGTTCCAGGAAGCATCGAAGACCACGACGCGATTGGCCCCGATCAGATTTACCCCCAAGCAGCCCGCTCTGAACGACAGAATAATAAGGCATTATTGAGCTTCAAGTGGAAAAGGAGGAGGGGCAAACGGTGAGAGTAGGAAGCTGCTACGCGTGCCTGGTGGAGAGCAGGAAGACCCAGGTTTTGTTGTTCTCTGGATCGTTAAACTGGTTTATGAGGCGTTCTCTCTCCGAGGCGGAGGTGCTCCCATCCAATCCTGCAGACAGACGGACAGACAGACATCCCATTTTAATGCTCAAACACAACAAAATGATAAGTTGTGTCAAAAGAAAGAGGACAGGTTTTATTTAAGATTTATCTATTAAACTATTTGTTCTTACAGAAGAAATCGAGTAACTCAGATCTGGGAGAGGGCAGGGAAATTTTGCTTATTTTTATCCTTATTACAGTTTGGCTAATGCTAAAGCTAACCTTTTACTTCACAAAACTATTTGATAGAACTCCCACGGTAAAGAGGATCTTTCAGGTGCACTATGAGGATTTACCAAGAATCATGTAATAATCAGAATTAAAATAAAAAAAACTATCTTTGGAGAAACTAAAACACAATGTTAGTGCTGCCACAAATGATTATTACGATAGTCAACTAATCACAGATAAATAGAAATATCCAAGCTAGTAAAGTTAACAAAAACATAAAAGTATTTGGAAAGTTTCTTTTCCCCCCAAAAAAAACAAGCATCATTTATAAAAAATCAGGAGTCTTTACTCCAAATATGGTCAAATGATTTATAATTACATTTAGGAAGAAACCAGTTTTATTGATCCGCTTTTTTTGTGTTATAAAAGTTGGACTAAGTTTTTTTTTTTTTTTTTAAACTTCTACTTTGACATTTGTGATTTAAGGTCAAATCTAAATCACATTTTAATGATTCCTACACGAAAATCGAGTGTACGAATAAAGCATAAACCAGCTGCAGATGTTTTACAGAGGATAAAGATCAATTTTACCCAATAAAGTCGAGGTCAACCAGAAGCTTAGAAAAAAATAAATAAATCAGATACTCACTTCAGCTCTATACAGACTATAATGTGAAAATATTTATTTAAAAAAATTGTTTTTGGGAGGGAGAACGACGCGACTCACTGTAGTAGTTGAGGTTGCGAACCCAGTTCTGGTTCTGGTTCTGGCCGTCAGAGGAGCTGACCGTTTGAGGCATCGGTCTCTTTGATAAGAAGTCCTCAATGACCGTCAGCGTAGACAAACTTTGGCTAGAGAACACGGTTCAGACATCAGGAAGTGTACTTTTAAAAGCTTTCACATTAGAATCTGGTTCTTTTGTGCAAGTTGGACAACAAAAACTTTAACACTCTCCAAAAAAAAAGTACAGAGTCAATCAAAAATGTAAAGAAAAAGCTGTCAATGGAGGTAAGAAAAATGATCTTACCAAGAACATTTTAGTCACTTTAACCTTTTAACTTCCTGCTCAACCAAACGTGAAACATTTAGAAAACATTTTTTTAAAAATACAGTTTCAGGGTACGGAGGCCTTAAAAGGAAATTGAACAAAAAAAATTGAAGTATTTTTTTTTTTTTTTACAAAAATTGAAATAAATAACAAAAAAACCATTCTAGTTAGTAACGGAAACGCACCAGATAGTAACTGGTGTGCATTAATTAGTAACCAGAACATATTTTTTTACCTCAATTTTTAGAAAAAAACACAATTACTATCTGGTGTGCACCACTTACTTACCAGATTTTTTTTTATTTTTTTACTACTTTAATTTTTAGAAAAAAAAGTTCTGGCTAGAAACCAGAACTTCTTTTTACTACTTTTCTTTTCTTTCTTCCTTCTTCCTTCAGGGGCTCCGTATAAAGGCAATACATAGCAGAAAAAATATATTTTTTTGGTAGTTAAAGGGTTAAGACATATTTTCTCAAACTAATATTTATTTGCTATTGAAAAACAATAACTTTTCCTGCAAGACAGAAAATAATCATTTTTTCTTAAAATACAGGCTGTTTTACTTTCTTAAGGATCCACTTTTGTAGTGAATTTAGTTCTTAATCATTGGCTGTTATAAATAAAAAATAAAAACTTACCTAAAGACCAAAATTTTGTCTCTTTTCTTGACGCTTTCATCGATGATATAGAAGAGCAGCAACATTTTGGCAGAATTCTCCAGAACTCCCATCTTGTAGTTGGACATGATGTCTTTTGCCTAAAACATACATTCATCTTTAACCAGTGAAAGAGGCTAAATCATGACCTTTTTAAAAACGTTTTGGCATGTTCAGCCAATCAAACGTTCCAGAAGGACGTACCCATTCATATGTAATGACTTGGTTGGTTCTGTCCTGCGAGGCGTTGAGTGGTGGAAGGCTGCTGTTGACTTTGCTGTTACTCGAGTCGGTCACTTTGGCCTTTAGGCCAGAACTGGGTGCGGGGCAGCGGGCGTTACCCGCCGTAGTGATGTCATCAAGGTCCAGGTCTTGCTCGTTGGCCTGGTTCTCCTTCTGTAAGGCCTCATAGAGGACGTCGGGGTGATTCCAGATCTGCACGGATAAAGAAAGATGTCAACGAGAGCGAACGAGCAGAGGAAAGGTTGGAAGTTTCTGGCAGCCGTCAGAGTTCACCTTGCAGCACACGCAGAAGGCTTTGAGCGGGTTTAGACCGAGCCAGCCGCTGTTCCCCGCTTCTCGAAAACGCTTCATGAACTCGGTGTACAGCGCCCTCTGGACAGCAGACAGCCGCACCAAAATGACGTGCTCGTCTTTGGATGGCAGCTGGTCTCTCAGCACATCGTGGCCTCGTCTGTGAACCAAAAGAAATTCACGAGAATTAAATACCTGTCGATAGATTTGAATTATTAGGGAGTTACCTCTGAACGAAGCCCTCCAGCAGGCTGTGCAGCACGTGGCTGCGGTAGCGCATCAGGCGTAAGTCTTGAGGCGTGCTGTCCACGCACTGACCGTTGAGGATGGGCCGCTCAAACATGTTGCTGAACTCCTGCCGTGTTCCTAAGAAGTCGGGCCGGACAAAGTCCACCATGCACCAGTACTCGATGAGGTTGTTCTGCAGCGGATAACCGGTCAACACCACGCGGCGCCGAGAGCGGATGTTCTTCAGGGCCTGGGAGGTGCTGGCGTGGTAGTTTTTGATGCGGTGGCCCTCATCACAGATCACCACATCCGGACCGGGCCGCGCTATGGCCTTTTCAATACCTGAGGAGGAAAGGCACAGTAATGCAGTGAAGTACGGCTACTCTTTACTGTTGTCCTTACAAGTTTAATTCGCTTTCTCTGTAGTAACATGTAACTTCCACAGTAGGGGTGTGCCAAAATATCGATATTGCGATATATCGCGATATTTAGTCCTGCGATCGATTCTCGATGGGTTCTCACCAAGTATCGATATTATATTTTCATTTAAAGAGGCTGTAGCGCTGAGCGTCTGAGTCGCGCGCCGGAACTATGGGCGCACGCTGCGTCGGACTTTTAATAGCGATGCACGCACTCGTTCGGGAGAAGCACCGGTGAGATACAGGCTCTGTAGCGCGTGTGTGAAGCATGTCTACCTGTCAGCATTTATCCTCCATCTGTAGGAGATCCACCCGGTAAGAAGTGACTTTGTCTGAGCGCTAGAATGTCAGCGATCACATACTTCCTGTTTGCAGTGGGAACTGAGCGCGTGCTACGCAGTTGTCTGTTCAAGGACCGTCGGAATTTTCGCTTTCATGCACATCAATGTTTAACCTGCTGCTGTACGGTGTAACTTTGATAAATTTATAATGTGACGTTTTCAAACAATGTAATTACTTGTTGCTAATGTTAATTTTAAAGTAATTCTTAAATAAAAAAGCAGGATTTGATGTATGAACTTAAATTTAAATGTAATTAAACTAAAGTACATGAATTCACTGTAAAATTAGGGAGAATGCTAATTAATTGAAGCACTTAAAATTATATTTATTGCCATTATTATGTGTGTTTTAAGGATTTTACCTATTGACTGCTGACTGACCAAATGGAAAAATGATAAAAATTGGAAAAATAATCTCAAGTAACAGTCTGAGTAAATCAGCCTTTATTTTTGGATGCTCAGCCCTTTTCAAGTGAGAGAAAAGTGCACGAAAAATTAGGTCAATTTTGAGAGAGGCTGTAAAACATTATATTCATCATCCTTTGGTGTGACGTTCTTTTGGAGGTAGATAGCTGTCACTACTTGACTTATTTAATATTTGTTCTGTTTACAACAATTCTGCACTAAGTAGTGTCACTGCTGATCATGTTTACTATTGTTAACATTGAATCTGACAGATAATCCCAATTTGGTTGTAGTCAATGCTCGTCAAAGACATAGTTTTACTGATTTCAACAATGTTGCACAAAAGTGTCTATAATTTGTTGCACAAAATAAGAAAAGTTGTTTAGTATGATTGTGTTTAAGGTAAAAAAGATAAATGGGGATATATTTCCCCCCCAAAACATGTTCTATATAATGGTAGTTATTAGAGAGGATTTTTACCAATTATCGCAGTATCGCGATATTATCGATATCGTGAGCCATGTATCGCGTATCGTATCGTATCGTGAGGTACCCAGTGATTCCCAGCCCTATTCCACAGTAACACAGGCAAAACACAAGGGAAACATTGGATATTAAACATTTTTTCTCTCTTTTCTACATATTTTTACATTTTTGTTTATGTTTAAAGATGTGTGAGTGAATATTTAGGCTTTGAAGCAGTTTTAGACTTTTATTTTGTTGCTTTTTCCTGCTATTTAAAAAAAAATTTACTGATCCGAAAAATTACCCTAAAACTGGGACGATCCGAACAATGAGTTTTGTGATCCGTTGCACCAGGGGTCTCAAACTGGCGGCCCACGGGCCATCTGCGGCCCCCACGTTGATATTTTGCGGCCCCCGCCTTAGTGTGAATGTTCTGCCCCTCGAGTTTTGTATTAACGGGAGTTTGTCAGTGCTGTGTGCGGACCTGACATACCAACCAATCACAGCTCTTCGGGCCGTGACATTGACTGGGCTTAAAGCAGGGAAACTTTTAGGGCAGGAAACCTGACACCCCCTCCACAGACACAATTAACGAGTTCTTTTTAACAAAATATATATTTTTTTCTTTTCCAAAAAGTGACTATTTGCGAGTAGTTTTCTCAACACGTGCAGCCAGTGCTGAGCGGGGTTCCATTTGTGACAAAAATATGATTTGGCGTCCACTGTCCATGTCTTTGGTCCTTTGTCTATGTCAGGGGTCTGCACATGTGGCTCTTTGACTCCTCCATTCTGGTTCTCTGGTTGAAGAAGATTAAAATGTTTTTCATTTTAAAAAGTAGCACTATGTACAACCAAACTTAAGGTCAGTAAGCACAAACAGAAATCACACACACCAGACTATAATTAAGCGGACTGCCTCAAGGGTTTGTGCCTTATAGTCTGAAAAACACAAAAAGGGTCAAATAATAAGCTTAGGAATTATTTATATTATAAGTTTATGAATTTCCACCATAAACTATAAAATAAACTGTACTGTCTTTTTTATATATATAATTACTGCTGACATTAAACTACCCACTAGAAAATTTGCTACATTGAGATGATTCTGTCTTTTATTTTGAAAGGAAGTCTATATTTCTACATTTAGAAAATAAATGATATTTTACATTTGTTTACATTTTATTCATATACAAAAAACAATCGTTTATTGATATTTATTATAACAGTAACCATAATATAAATACAAAGGAGCGTCTTATATGTTTTAAGACTTTGTGGCTCCTGCTGATTTGTAGTTGGTGAGAAACCGACCCGATTGGCTCTTTAAATGCTGAAGGTTGCAGATGGCCGGTCTATGTCTACTGAACAGGTTTATTGAACATTTGTTCATGTCTATGTACATAAAAACATATTTTTGGCACAAATGAAACCCCATACGGCCCAACCTCAGCCAGACTCTGCCTTCAGTGGCCAAAATGGAAATTGGGTTTGAGACCGAGCCGTTACACCCCGACTATGTGGTGGGTAGTGAAGGAATTCGGACACAACCGATGTAAACAGGCGTAAATGTGCGTTTTGGGCTTCCATGTTCAAAACTCAAAGTTTCTACAACTGTTTTCAGACTCCACGTAGAAAACGTGCAGCCACTGAACGGAAGGTAAACCAGATCAAACTTTGACCAATCAGGATCTTGGATTTGATAATGATGAATGGATGGCGTCCCCTTTAAGTTCAGCATATCAGCGCAAAGATGTTTAGAATCCGCTGGTGTTACGTTAATTGCATCAATTGTTGAAGAGTTACAATAACCAAAAGAATGTAAACACTGGAGCTAAAGCTCTGGTGTTCATGCTAATTATTTTTCAAGAACTTATGTCAGTGAGCAGAACTTAAAGACCCAGTTTTTGAATGGAAAAAACCGAGACGCTAGTTTTACTTTGAAAACAGGAAGCGTCACCGACACGTTTACTTCTAGTGACAATAGTGCCACATTTTTATTTTTGTTTGTTATTCTGTATTTCAAAGCAATAAATACATTGCTCCCTTATAATACTTTTAACACACCGTATTATATTAATAAAGATCGTGAATCTGCGATCTTGGACGTCGCGATTATTCATACTCAAATTTTTGGGAGCAGATTGTGACTATCCGAGCACTGAAACTCGTTGCATTCTTGAACGCACATCACATGCCTCCCAGTGAACGTAGTATCAGGGTTTGAATCCACCACCATACTAAACACTCTTTAAATGAAATAACCCAAATTAAAAACAAGGATAAAAGATGAAAATGAATAGACTAAACTGAAAATGTCTTTTTTTTTTTTTTTTTTTGCATATCTGGAAAATTGGGAGTTTTATTTTTCCCAAACACCATTTTTATTTCATATAACCTTTAAAGAGACTAAATACATAGTAAAAATGTATATTTACTGCAAAGTACAAAAATGTACCAACCCTCGGCGTCACACTTTCTTTCACCCTCTGGTTACCTTTCATGAGTTCCTGCTGTCGGTCCTCCTCATCGAGGTCAATGATGACGGGTCCAGCAGGTTTCTTCGACTTCCTCTTCTTCCCCATCACAAAACTCTTCTTCATGGAGAGCAGGCGGTACATCTCGTACCCCATCAGCAGCACGCCTCCGTCTCTAGACCACTCCTCCACCACTTTCGCCCTGGCAACTGTAGTTCTGTTGGTCGAGAAGTCAGTCAGATCAGCCGTTCGGAGTTCATACTCGACCTTGTGAAACAGGAAGTCGGCGTGTGACGCACTTGTGCTCATCGTTGAGAACGTGAACTTTGAATGTGCGAGGCAGAGCGAGCGAAGGATCGGTGTCGGGAGGAAGAGCCTCAGCAGGAGGAAGCCAGAGGTTGAATTCTGTCAGCCAGTTCTGAAGCGTGTTCACCTGCAGATGAGGGGACAGGAAGTTAGTGAGTCAAATCTAATCTTTATTCAACATGTCCAAATTCACTCACTATTCTTGCAATTTACAATTCTACAAGTCTCTACAAAAAACTAGTGTGCATTCAATAGATTAGTGAATATAGACCACAATGCATTGCGCTTGAACAATTTTTCATTTGAAAAAAATGTAAAGAACATTTTTTTTTCTTTTAATTCATCCAAGTTTTCTGAGGATTCATAAATAATAACATGTTCATACTTATGAGGTTTTTATTTCAGCAAATAGGTGACGTCATATTTGGTGATTAAAAAAAAAAACAGTAGTGAGGATGTGCCACAAAATAGTCTTTTAGGGGTTAGGACAGGGTTGGCCCGCCAAACTGGAATAAATTATTTTCCTTGTATTTCTGGTGTGTTTTAGATAGTACATAACAAATACATTGACCTCTGTCTAATGGTCAGTAAGTTATTCTGGAAGATTTGTTGTTTTTCTGATGTTCATGTGTGTTTTTCAATAATTCAAACACTACATGAACACAGTATTTCTGTAAGTTTGCGTTTTTCCCCAAAGGACATAAACTCATGAGTGCAATCGGCTCTAAAATAAGAGCAAAAGCCACAATTTTTGAAAGGCAAACTCAAAAATGTTCTGTTTTAATGTAATTTTCAATCAAATCAGTGAGGTGGATTATCAAAACACTCCACAAATCTACTTCTGGTTTGGCCCTTCTCTCACATTTGTGGCCCACAACCCTAAAGGTTTAGTGTTAGGGAGTAGTGGGAGAATTTGGACGCCTATACGGAGTGTTATTTCCATGCTTACAGGGACGATGGCCAGCACGGTGTGGGCTTCCGTGTTCCTCAGCAGGATGTCGATGAAGGAGATGACCTGGAGCGTCTTGCCCAGCCCCATGCTGTGAGCGAGGATGCAGCCGAAGCCGCTGCTGGTTTTGTACCTCTCTAGAGACTCGATCAGGTTGTCGTAGAGAAACCGGATTCCACCAATCTAAAGGTAAAGGTGAGAATATTCACAAAAAGGTATGTTGTCCAGTAGAGCTGCTGCGACTAGTCGACTATTAAAATAGTCAGCGACTAATTTAATAGTCGATTAGTCGTTACTTTATATTATATGGAGTCAGAGTTTAGTAAAGTTGGACAAAGTTGTGAGCACCAAAAAATGCACCTTTTAGTAATTCTCCTTTTCGCATGGTTTTCAGCATGTAAAAAAGCAATCACACTTTCAGCGATTTCAACAATCTCGGTATAAAAACGTTCAACTTGTTCAGCTTGTTTTTGGTATTTATAAACTTTATAGTTTTTGAAATATTGAGCAAAATACACTCCAAAGGAAATTAATGATAATGTCTTTAAATTTCAACATTTTAAGTACATTAACAACAAGCCTTAAACATATTCATGGCCTATGTTTTAAAATTTTTAATAGTAATTTTCAAAAAAGTTTGAGTTTAACTAGTATTTTAGCAACATGCTAACATTTTTGGCTAATTTGTTATCTACTGGGTTTTTTTAGGCTAATTTGGAGTTCAGCTTTTATTTTAGCAACACACTGAAAATGTACCCAAATTGGCAAGTACTAGGTATTTTTAAGCAATTTTACGACAATTTCTTCAGAAATTTAGCTCAACTTAAGTGCTCTTTCATAGTTTTTTTTGCAAAATTTCCAGTCTTTTTGCAACTAGCCTTTGCATTTTCAGCAAATCTTCTTCTTCTTCTTCTTTTCCTTTGGGCTTTTCCCTTCAGGGGTCGCCACAGCGAATCAGTTTCCTCCATCTAAGCCTGTCTTCAGCATCCTCCACTCTAACACCAGCCACCTTCATGTCTTCATTCACTGCATCCATAAACCTCCTCTTTGGTCTTCCTCTAGACCTCTTTCCTGGCAGCTCTAGACTCAGCATCCTTCTACCAATATATTCACTGTCTCTCCTCTGAACATGTCCAAACCATCTCAGTCTGGCCTCTCTGACTTTCTCTCCAAAACCTCTAACATGTGCTGTCCCTCTGATGTATTCATTCCTGATCCTATCCATCCTGGTCACTCCCAAAGAGAACCTCAGCATCTTCATCTCTGCTACCTCCAGCTCTGCTTCCTGTCTTTTCTTCAGTCCCACTGTTTCTAGTCCAAACAACATGGCTGGTCTCACCACAGTCTTGTACACCTATTGCAAATCTATTCAGCGATAAATGCGATTACTTTCAGCAAAAAGCATTTACACTAGCATTATCGCAGGTAATGCAACTTTTCTAGTTATATTTGAAACATTAAGATCAAAATTTTATCTTTTGTGAAAAATTGTTCCTTTTTTTTTCAGATGCTAACTTCATTTGATTTAATCTTGTTTTAATACCAGAAACTAATGAAGGACAGAGGCTGCACGATTCATTAAAAGTTTGACAAACTATCATCTTAATTGTCTTTATTTTTAGTTAGTTTAAAGCTAATGATGGTTAAGTTTACATCCACTTTGTGCACGACCCGATTAGTTGACTAATTGGAAAAAATAATCAGTGATTAGTTGACTATTAAAATAATTGTTTGTGGCGGCACTATTGTCCAGGACAGATGATCAAATAAAACCAAAGACTGACCTGGTGAGGCTTTACAGCCCTCGCCAGCTGTGGGGCAAGAAAAATGTCCTTCTCTTCTGCAGGGTGGTTTATGTTAACCAACACCCGACCCTGAGCATCCGGCAGGTTGAGCGCATCGTTGATGTGTGCGCCGCTGCTTTCCTCCGAGCCGGGGACGCCATCGGCGTCGTCGTCAGCCGACTCACTGCTTATGTGCAGGGTGTCTTCATCTCCTGAGCTGAGCTCAATTACATCTGCATCATAACTGATCAAGTTACCATGCAACCAGAACACCAGAACCACAAAGAAGTTACAGAGATCTCACCATCTCTGATGGCAAGCGGAGGCAACTTTGGCTCCTCTTTTTCGTCTTCCTCACCACTGCTGTCCAAACAGATGATGTCCTGCTGGCCAAGTATGGCGGGGACCAAATGGGATACGTCGCCTAATAACGCTGCTGCGTCCACTGAGGGAAAGAAAAGACGGGATTAGCGAAGATCTTCAACAGAAACGGTGGTTAAATAATGACACACATTACCTAGCTGAGCGTCGGGAACAGCTGGAGTCAGAGTAGGAAAATCTTTTCTTTGCTGCTCCAGTCGTTTCCGTCGCTCCATCTCTTCCTGCTGAGCTGCCTTGGTTCCAGCCTCAAGCTGATCTTCTTGGAGCAGCTTCCTGTATTCACAGAGTGAAGTCCATGTTTATATAAACCCAAGCCTTAAGCCTTAAAAACAACTGATGGACCACCAACCTGATATTTTTCCTCATGTGTGCAGGCTTGGATTGCTTGGGAGGTTTGGAACCTTTTGCAGGTTTGGATAATTTAGAGGCTTTATGTTTCTTTGTTTTTGTGATGGATGGTTTGTTCCGACTGGAGTTCTCGGGACTCGCTGCAGACTGAGAACGCGACGCAGGTCTGGAGGGAGCCCTGGAAGATGAGCCCGACGCAGGCCGAGAAGAAGGATCTCCGGAGGTAGCAGATTCCTTTTCATCTTGAGCCTCTTCCGTTTGGCTCTGGTTGCTTCCAGGTCGATCTTAAAATGAGGAGGGGAAAAAAATAAATAAATACAGAATTTAAACTAAATCAAAACTTTAGGAACCATGACCAGAAAAAATAAACTCACCAACACTCTCATCCTCATCATCTCCATCGTTTTCATCTTCATCCATTTCCTCCTCATCATCCTCCTCTTCCATATTTTCCAAATAATCCCCTTCACTGTCGATGCTGGCCTCCAGGTCACTATCTGATAATGCCTCTTCAGACATGTTGTCTTGCAGAGTTTTAAAACAATTACCTAAACGCCTTCATCAGAAGCACTACAGAACAAAAGCACACAATTATATACAACTTACAGTCATTTTTCTGTGATAATTGTCAACAGAAAGATGTGTGAAGTGTTTTGTATTTATCTCAAAACTTAAATCTTTCACCAGATTAAAGTGGTTAAAGGTTACTTTAGTTTGATGTTGTTTATAAAGGATAAACAAAGCAATTTCACAAGTTAAGCTAATAAAATGTTAACAATTTAGATGTCCGTTGGATTAAAATGACAAACTAACAGTTGAAATGTTAACGAGTAAAGAGGAAAAATGTGTTTTTGCAGCTCAGACAGGATCTATGCTTATCCTCTAAAGACCAGGTTTCCACATGTGTGGACATCACATTGTGGGTTATATTACTACAATAGTTCATTTTGCTTAACTAAGTCCCTGTGACTAGAAACAAATCTGTGTTTAAGAGGTAAAAATGGGAAACATCACAAAGAACCCCATCATTTTTCATGGACACTTACTTGTCCTTTTTTGGGCATTCTGCATTTTTACTGTGCATAAACAACATCCCCTATGGCTCGCCAATTATTTTAATAAAATTATTATAGTTTACAACAATTCTGTTTTATTTGTAAAGTGTGATTTGCTAAGATAGATTACGCATTCATATATTTGGATTTACATGTTTTAAACAAGTTTCAGTCCCTTTCTGAAATGTAGGGATGCCCTAATTCTCAGTTTAAAAGTCACATCCTTAAACTGAATCATGGGGAAAGTGAATCGTTGGATCTCTACTGGAAACCATTAGGTTTACCTTTAAATTATCAAACGCATATTGTGCAAAATTTGAGAAAAAAAGTTGGGGTTTTTTTCGCTTTGTTGCACTACACCAGGAGTTTAGTATGAGTCAAATGTGATCTTTTTCTTAATTGTTACTTATTTATTAGCAAAATAATATAAATGTATATTTCTGGATTTGTTATTGTTTTGTAATACACAATTTATACATTGAAAACCCAAAAACTGAGATTTGAACCAATATGTAAAGAAAGTGTATTGTTGCCTATTGAGTTGTGAGCAAACATTAGCAGTATGGCTAGATTAATTTCATTAAATAGACACCTTGGATTATTTAGTAATTTAAAAAATGCATAGAACAAAACAAAACGTTTTTTTTTAACACAAACTTGTAAACCAGAGGTATAAAAATAGCAAACTATTTCAGTATTGCGTTTACAAATCAATTCTTTTGTTCTTTTAATGGTTAGATTTGATTATTTTAACTCAAATTCTAACAGATATTCGATTGTTAATCAGTTTATTAATAAAATAAAGTTAAAAATAAAAATCAGGGCTGTGGAGTTGAGACTATGCATTTTTGGCTTGTTTAAATTTCGGCTTCCAGGACTGAAAATGAGCGAAATTGTCCTTAAAATGGCTTTAGAGAAATATACAGATTTAGGTCACATTTAAGACTTTTACTAGATGTCAAACGACGACAGGAAAACTACTTAATGTGAGGGAGGATGCTGTAAACGTTATTTCCCAGAAGTAGTAAGTTCGTAGCTAAAACATGAAAAAACCCACCATTTTAATCACCAAAACTAACCCAACACATCCGAGTACCTGAAGGAATAATGACTGCTTGTAAACTATACAAAAAGCGCTGAACATTTACCAGGAAAACAAACAGCTCCCAGATTCCGCTAGGAGATAATGACCTGATATTGTGTAGGTGTACCGTTGCTGCTAGCCTAAATTACAACCGAGGCTAACACACACGGCTAATTAAGGCGCGTCATTAACACCTAAGCGTTCAGGTGTTCTCCAGCTTACCTTCTGGATGGTGCACTGTTCAATGAGTAGGTACGCTAGCAGGTACAGGGACACTTCAATCGGTTTATACAATACTGTTTAAATGAACTGATAAACGTTGCTTATTTCCATTTTCCCCTAGTGTGACCATAAATGATGTCCCCGTAGAGAAAACCCAACCTAAAGTTCCTGCCCACCAACTTTAGGTTTTTACAGCCGAACAATAATGTTATTATCTACGTATTTATAAATAATGTCAAAAAATTATATTTTTAATAAAAGTTTCGAAGATGTATATTAACTTTAGTTTTTTTAAGTTAATTGTTGGAAAACTCAAGAAATAAAAAAACGTATTTTAATTCAAATGTATTGTTTTGTAAGCTATTTTTAGAAACGTTCATGGAAAAAAATATTTAACATTTTAGAATTAATAAGTATACGTTTTGATTTTAAGGTAATATCACACTTAATTGTAGCCTAAAGGAGAGAGCTGTGCGCTTTATTTTGTGATTCGGTTAAATTCCTCCTATAAATAAATAAAAAGCTAATCATAACTGGACTAAATAATAAAAATATATTTTTAAAATAAATTAATTGGGTGATTTTGCCGTCGCGGCTAAACTACAAAAGATTTGACTCCGGACGGTTTTCCGCAACAACTTTCCGGCGCGCTTTGATGTCGTCATCAATGGGTGACGCGCTTGCTCTATTGTGTTTATGTTGAGTTTTCTATTGGGTTTTTTTCAAAATAAATAAATAAAAACGGCACAAAGCTAAATATTCCTCTCACGCCTTCGGTCATGGATTGGAAGACATCTTAAGTAACAGTCTAAAAACCAACATGAATAAAGGTTGGCTGGAGCTAGAGAGTGATCCGGGTAAGAAATGTTTCTCATAACGACATACGACTCGGCTAACTAACGTTAGCTTTCAAATCGTTGCCCATTTATTTAACGAAGATTAATATTATTAGTATTACTTTTTTAGGTATATTGGTACTAAAGTTTATACTGTTTTGCCCATTTTCCCCCGATTATCCCATGATAACAATTTTGTATAAACGTTGTTTATCATGGTTGTATATTTACTGTCGTTTTTCTTGATTCTTTTGTGATTTCAGGACTCTTCACTCTGCTGGTGGAAGATTTTGGTAAGATGCTAGTATTCTCTCTCAGGCTAGGTTTATATAAATGTCTTTACTGAAGTTATCAAAGATGGAAAACTGATCTAACGTTTTTCCTAATGTATTAAAGGTGTCAAAGGTGTGCAAGTTGAAGAAATCTATGATCTCCAGAGCAAGTGTCAAAGGTATCTTGTTTTACTTTATTAGTTGGAATTATTTCTGTGGGTTTTATTGGTATTTGTATCTAAAGCCTCATGTAACCCCCTTTCAAAAAGTAGTCCATTTAAATGCTGTTTTTAGTTTGTTTTTAACATGTTCTTGTAGCATGTTTTCCTCATTATAAAGGACCCTAATGAAGAAAATTAACCTCAGTATTGCTTTATTCCAATTGTTGCGAATCAGGGAGCAGATGAAAAAAACAGTTTGAAAATGAGCTTATTTGTGATGTAGAAGCGACAATGGGAGCTCTCTCTGATGAATCTGCTTGCAGACAAATAAATCCATGAACATCTTCATTTTCCTTGTCCGAACTGGAATCTGAATCAAAACTATACGGCTGGATAGCTCCAATATTACTCAACATTTTTGCTTAACAGGTAATGTTAGGGTGAGGGTGTAAGGGGCCTAAAACCAGCTGGAGAAAGTGTAAACGAATGTATGTTGGGAACTAGGGGTGGGCTTACTCTATGCTAATGATCCCACCCACAACTCAGAAGTGAATTTCTAATGAACTCTTGCCACTTTCCAGGATTTATGTCCTAGAAAACAACACAGTTTTTTTAAAAAAAAAAAAATACTATTTTAGCTAAAAATTGCATAAATTGTTCATATATTCTAAACTTAAATTGCTCCAAAATAGTCTGAAGAAGTATTTATTTTGTATGCTTTCAACACAATCTATAGCATACTTGCTTATACTTAATTAGACTACAAGTGTTCCACTTTTTGTTTAGAGAAGCTTCATATGAGTATTAGCCATAACTTAAAATTTAAGTATATATAATAAAATAATTACCTTTGTTTGATTTTGCAGTCCTGTCTATGGCTTCATCTTCCTCTTTAAGTGGATTGAAGAGCGTCGATCCAGGAGGAAAGTCAACACTTTGGTGGATGAGACTTCGGTCATCGATGAGGACATAGTAAATGACATGTTTTTTGCTCATCAGGTAAGAGGATTCAAATTAAATCAACTTTATTTATAAAGCGCTTTAACAGAGAGACTGCTACAAAGCACTTAAAACACCAAGAATACCAATAGAACACTAATAGATAAAATATAAGCATAAAACAACTAAAACCAAAACAGAATAAAAAACAGAGTATAAACATATCAGAGTCTCATGCAACGTTAAAAGCTTGGCTGTAAAAATGGGTTTTAAGCTCAGTTTTAAAAATGGACGCATCACGAATGTTCAAAGGTGAGAGGATTGGCTAACCCCGAATAAAAGTAAATTACAATAATCCAGCCAAGATTTAATAAAAGTGTGGATCACTGTCTCAAAGTCCTACTGCTCTACTTCACCACAGAAATGATGTGACAGTCAAGCTTAAAATCACTATCCAGAAAAAAAAAAAAACAAATTTGTGACGGTGTTTAAAATGTGGAGCCAGAGGACCCAGGTCCAAAGTAGAGGGGTCACAGCGGTCGCTAGGGCCAATTAACATCACCTGAGTTCTCATTAAAACTCAAGAAGCTGCACTCCAACCATGCTGTGATTTCATGTAGCCATGACATTAACTGTTTACGGGAGGAGCCGTTCTTGTTCACTGGGAGGTAAATCTGGCTATCATCAGCATAGAAATGAAAGGACACTCCATGTTTCTGTATGATAGATCCCAGAGAGAGTAGATAGGGAGAAAAGAGAAGTGGTCCTAAAATTGAGCCCTGTGGGACCCCAAAGGACAGTGGAGCTGTGTCCGAGGTAAATTTAGATTGATTCACACTAATGGTTTTGGATTGTGTGTTTGATTTTTTTTTTAATACAACATTGAATTCTGTGTTTAACTTGATTCTATTATTTCTCACTGAACAAGTTAAGCCTATTGACACCAATTCATAGTTTCCTAAATGTTCATATAATTTAGTTGCAGTAGATGAAATTTTATTCATTTTTTATAACATAATGGATGGAATTTAATTGATTGTTTTTTAATGTTTAAATGGACAAAAAACTAAAAAGTAAGTTAGAATTGTATATTTTAATTATATACTTGTTTAATACTATTTTAGCTCCATCAGCCCCACAACCCCAAAAATGATACAGCTGGTTCTGAAAATGGATAGATGGATACATGGAGTTAGTACATTTGATTGAGTTACTCTTTTTTTGGTACATCCAGACACTCGACTTTAATTAAAGTAAAACGGATCTTTTTTGTTTTTAGATTATTTTACATTTTTTTAGAGAAATTAAAAAAAAGGCATTTCTAAAATCTAACTTACATTAAGCAACATAATTGCAGAAAGATTGCATGAAAAGCTACAGAATGCATGTGAATTTTTTTTTTTTTTAACAAATATGTTGTTTGTTCTTTTTTTCTGTCTAGCTGATACCAAACTCGTGTGCTACCCATGCTCTGCTGAGTGTTCTCCTGAACTGCAGTGGAGTTGAGCTGGGCTCCACACTCAGTCGCATTAAGGCTTTTACTAAAGGCTTTAGTCCAGAGGTAAGTTGTTTTGTGTCCTTCTTCGTGGTGAAAACGTGTTCTAGCAGTCGTTGTTGGGTGATCAAGTTATTTACTTTAGATTCAAACTTTGAGTACTCATTTCTCTTTGTGAATTTATACATTTATCTTGTTGGTGTAAAAATCATTTTAGGACATTTTTTCTTTAGAATGTTGCTTCGATTCTTCATTTCAGTGCTTTTCTTTTGTGCTTTCTCCTCCTACATTAGTTCACTCAAGGTCCTAATGCTGCAGCACTTTGATACTTTTACTATTTAGCCATTTTTTATAACTTTACTCTTGCAACTTTATCCCAAAAAATCATTGAAACCAATGAGTTTTCTGGAAAACTAGATCGCAGTTTCCTTAAAAATATAAAAAAGAGAACATGCTGAGCTGTTAAAACCTATAATGAACACCTATGGGTTTAAAGTATTGAAAATACACTATTTCTGTTATGGTTAAAAAATGACTTAAAAGTATAGCTGTTGATTTTTCTTCTTTCTGTTCAATCATTGTCCCAACTAATCTTTATTTATATATTGTTTTTTTCTCCTGTAGAGTAAAGGTTATGCAATTGGAAACGCCCCAGAGCTCGCCAGAGCTCATAACAGCCACGCCAGGTAGGCTACAGTCATGTATCCCCTTATAGGAAAGAAAAGGAACAGTCTCTAAAGAAATTATTAAAAAAGTCATTTTTTTATATTTAAGGAGAAGCTGTATTTTGTTGAATGTCAAGCGTTTTCCATTTGAATAAGTTTCTTTAACTTTTTGTGTTTCCATGGAGACCGGAGCCAAGGCACTTGCCGGAGAAGCAGAATGGCATCAGTGCAGTTCGAACGATGGAAGCTTTCCATTTTGTCAGCTATGTGCCAATCAAAGACCGCCTGTTTGAGCTGGACGGACTAAAGGCTTACCCCATCGACCATGGTGAGACTCTGTAGAGCAGGGGTGTCGAACTCAGTCGCACAAAATCCAAAACACACCTTAGGTTGTGGGCCGAACAGGATAAACATTTACTGAACACATTTTTAAAACTTTAAAACCGTAGCTTTTTAACAAAATTATGAGATACATATATAGCATTACCTGTGATAATGCTAGTGTTAATTCTGTAAACTGAATTTGGCAGCTGAAGATGCTGAAATTGATATAGCTAAAATCGCTAAAGCTGATAGCTGAAATCACTGAAGCTAATAGCTGAAAATGCTGCATCTGATAGCCAGCTAAAATGTTAGCTAAATGCTAAATTAGCTTAAAAAACTGAGAAAAAAAACTCAAGCTAACCAAAACAGCTAGCATGTAGCTGAGAAATAGCTTTACTTCAAAATAGCCTAAACACTGAAAAAAGCCTAAATTAGCCAAAACAGCTAGCATGTAGCTGAAATATTAGCTAAACTCCAAAAACAGCCTAAAAAACTTTTAAAAAGCCTAAAGTAGCCAAAACAGCTAGTGTGTAAATAGTAGCCTAACTCTACAACAGCCTAAAAAACGGGGTAAAAAAATAAAATAAAATTTAACAAAAATTGCCAAAAAAGCTAGCATTTACCTAAAATATTAGCTAAACTCAAAAATAGCCTAAAAACTGAAAAAAGCCTAAATTAGCCAAAACAGCTAGCATGTAGCTGAAGTATTAACTAAAATCCAAAACAGCCTAAAAAAACTTTTAAAAAGCCTAAATTAGCCAAAACAGCTAGTGTGTAAATAGTAGCCTAACTCTACAACAGCCTAAAAAACAAAACAAAAAAAATAAATAAAATAAAAAATAGCCAAAAAAGCTAGTATGTACCTAAAATATTAGCTAAACTCCAAAATAGCCTAAAAACTGAAAAAAGCCTAAATTAGCCAAAACAGCTAGCATGTAGCTGAAGTATTAACTAAAATCCAAAACAGCCTAAAAAAACTTTTAAAAAGCCTAAATTAGCCAAAACAGCTAGTGTGTAAATAGTAGCCTAACTCTACAACAGCCTAAAAAACGGGGGGAAAAATAAAATAAAATTTAACAAAAAATTGCCAAAAAAGCTAGCATTTACCTAAAATATTAGCTAAACTCAAAAATAGCCTAAAAACTGAAAAAAGCCTAAATTAGCCAAAACAGCTAGCATGTAGCTGAAGTATTAACTAAAATCCAAAACAGCCTAAAAAAACTTTTAAAAAGCCTAAATTAGCCAAAACAGCTAGTGTGTAAATAGTAGCCTAACTCTACAACAGCCTAAAAAACAAAACAAAAAAAATAAAATAAAATAAAAAATAGCCAAAAAAGCTAGTATGTACCTAAAATATTAGCTAAACTCCAAAATAGCCTAAAAACTGAAAAAAAGCCTAAATTAGCCAAAACAGCTAGCATGTAGCTAAAATATTAGCTAAACTAAATAATCTTAGTTAATGCCAAAATAGTCCAAAAAGTTAGAAGAATGCCAATTTTTAAAACTTTAAAACCGTAACTTTTTAACATAATTATGAATAATGAAGAGGCTGAAATATTATTCCAGAATAAATCAACTTAAATCTTAAACAACTTTCAATATTTTACTCTCCATAAAAAAATATATTTAGTCCAAATTATACATGTTAAGAATAAACACAAGATAACATCGGACCATTAATAACAATAGAATAAAATGATCTGGAGGGCCGGATAGAATCACCACGAGGGCCGCATCTGGCCCCTGGGCCTTGACTTTGACATGTGCTATAGAGGTAGAAGTGATAGGAATGACCAGACTTTACAATTGATTCTCAAACTGAATTTCAGAAGAGGAGTTTTGGGTCCACAGACTTTTTTTGTGTTTGTTTCCTTTAAAGGCCAAATAACACTAATGTGTGTATATTTTAAAGCTTTTTTATTGCAGTAAAATGTATCTTAAAATGTTTAACTCAGGACCCTGGGGTGAGGAGGAGGAGTGGACGGATAAAGCTCGACGGGTGATTATGGAGAGGATTGGGCTGGCCACAGCTGGGTGAGTTATGCAGCAGATAGGTCTTTTTAGTGACGCTATTGCTTTTACATTAACCCTCAAAGCTTAATTCCTATTCCGCTGGCGTGCTCGTCTTCAGTGAGCCGTACCATGACATCCGCTTCAACCTGATGGCAGTGGTGCCCGACCGAAGAATGAAGTACGAGTCTAAATTAGAAGTTCTAAAGAAAAACCGACAAACTATTCTGGAAGGTCTGCAGAAGGTCAGGAACTCAACCAACCTTTTTTTTTTTTTCCCCCACAAGTTGGGGCTAATTCCACGAACCCTGAAATGTGTCTGCACGTGTTGAGTTAATGAGTTTTTCGTCGGAGTGTCTGATGAAGAATCTTATTTCAGATGATCCGGCTCACGCAGACTGAGCATGTCCAGGAGAAGAAGCAGCAAGACGCTTCTGCTGCAGACGACAGCATCAAGAAGGAAGCAGATGCCAGCTCGGGGGCTTCCTCAGGTAACTTGATCGTCTTTTTCCAACGAGTGTGTTTTAACAACCAGGTTAGTTAATTCAGTGACTTTAAAGACCCACTCCTATCATCCTTGGATCTGCTGTAAAACCATTCCCATTAGTCTTTTAATTATACAAATCCTATTCGTGTCCAGGAGGGTTTCTCGAACAATAACTTCTCTCTTCTGATCTAGTGGATGAGTCCAAAGAGACCTCTAACTCTCCAGGAGGCTCTAAAACGATGGGCAAACCAGCTGCTCCGTCTGGAGGAGGTTCCCAGCAAGCAGGCGGTTCAAACCCCGTTGTTCAAAGGCTGCCAGCATTCCTGGACAATCACAACTACGCCAAGTCTCCAATGCAGGTCAGAGCATCGGTGGAGTTTACCCTGCATTACGAAGGATTCTGAGGATATTCAAACTAAATAGTTTCATTTTTTTCCTTATAATTGAAATGAAAATGTTTAATACCACTCCACGTCTCCATTACTTTCTAACCAGCCAAAAATCCAAAATGTTGATTTCTGTTCAGTGTTCAAACAGTGGAAACAGATTGTTTTTGTTTGTTGAGGACTTTCTGCTTCACAGGAGGAAGAAGATCTTGCAGCTGGCGTCGGTCGCTCTCGGATGCCAGGCCAACCTCAGCCCCCATACTCTGATGATGAAGATGACTACGACGAGGAAGAAGAAGATGCAGCAGGTTCCACTAGCACTGCAAGCAGGTGTGTGGTTTTGTGTTTTAGTGTTTTTCTTCATGTAATTTAATTTATTGTCTTTTTTTTTTTTTTTTTGGTTTGTTTTATTGTATTTTGTTTTATTTTATTTTGTCTTATTTGATCTTATCTTATCCTATTCTACTTTATTTTATTTTGTTTGGTTTGTTTTTTTGTCTTATTTTGTTTAATTTTATCCTATGTTATTTTATCAAATTTAATTTAATCTTTTTTATTTTATTTTATTTCATTTTTTGTTTTGTTTTATTTTATTTTAATTATTTTTTGTTTTATTTAGTTTTCTCATTTTTTGTTTTGTCTTTATTTTGTTTAGTTTTATCTTATTTTGTTTTGTTTTGTTTAG
>NC_050516.1:34979076-34982235 GCF_002922805.2 Oryzias melastigma
TTATATGTAATCTTTTCTTGTTTTTCCTTTTTTTTATTTTATTTTATCTTGTTTGGTTTTGTTTTGTTTTTTTTTGTCTTATTTTGTTTCATTTTATTTTGTTATTTTATGTAATTTATTTTAATCTTATTTCTGTTTTGTTTTATTTATTTATTAATCTTTTTTGTTTATTTTTATTTTTTTTAATCTTATCCTATTATATTTTATTTTATCTTTAATTTCTGTCTTCTGTTCTTTTCAAGATTCCGGCGGAAGGCCAGTCTGCGGTCCCGAACGGGTCGGGTTGGATCTGGCATGGAGAGCCAGATTGCCCTGAATGTTTTGGCGGAGAAGCTGAAGAAGGAGGCTCAAAGGAAAGATGCTCTGAACACTCCTCTGTCTGTGCGCACCGAAGGCCGCACAGGTGGGATCTGCATAACATCTGCCTCGCAGCCTTCCCCGACGCCCAGCAATGAAAGCACCGACACGGCGTCTGAGATCGGCAGCGCCTTCAACTCCCCCCTGCGCTCACCGGCGCGCTCCCAGGCCGCCACACGCCCATCCAGTCCAGTAGCGTCCCATCTGTCGCGCGTGCTGTTCGGGGAGGACGAGATGTTGAGGCTGGACTCCAGACACAACCGAGCCGTGAGAGAACTCGGCCCGTCTGTCAGCATCGCCCTGCTTCACCTGCAGGAGGACGGCGTCATCTGTGCTCTCGCTTCACCAGGTGAGAACATCGACTGTCATCAAAGAATCTTCTGCATTCATAGTTGCTTTTTAAGGCAAACAAAAACATTTTGAGTGTTTATTTGTATTGTTTACTCAGCAGATTTGGCTGCTGAGAATACAAAGCAGCCCTGCACTTCTGAGAAAGGAAAAGTTAAAGATCAAACTGCAGAAAAAGAGGCTATAAAAGAGGGAGGAGATGGATCATCTGTAGAGGTGAAGAAAGAGGACGAGAGTAAATGTGGGGCAGACGTGAAACCAGGAAAAGAGAAGCTCAACGCTGTGGAGTCTAGCTCAGAGAGCAAACCTCCCGGGGATCGGTACTCCCCCAAAGTAAGTCCAAAAAAAGAGTCCTTACCATTCAAAAAGACATCAGTTTTTTGATTGTACATATTTCCGATATGTTTTTCAGATTTGAACTGCTAATAAGGGAGTTTCTGCCAAATCTGTGCACTAAAGTGTCTACTCAGATGCAGCTGATCATTATCTTGTCTTTCACAGGAGCTTCTTGCACTGCTGAAGTGTGTGGAGGCCGACATCGCCAATTATGAGGTGTATCTAAAGGAGGAAGTGGAAAAGAGAAAGAAATATAAAGTAGGGCTTTCTTTATTCATTTAAAAACTTGCAAGTTTGGTTTGTTTTATCCTTAAAGTGTGCTGTTCTTTTTTTTTTTCGGTAAGATTGACGATCAGCGGAGGACCCACAATTATGACGAGTTTATCTGCACGTTTATATCAATGCTGGCCCAAGAAGGTAATTTATTTCTGCCACATTTCTTCCGTTTTTCTTTTAAACTCTACTTATTTGCATTCAACACAAGTGGTCACATGGTACAGAATATTTATTTGTCAAGTATTTTCACCTCTTTATTCATTCACTCAGTTCATTGTATTTATTTATAAAGCACCTTCAACCAGCAGCCAAGGAGGCCCATAGTGTACACACAGAGAGTTGAGCAATAGTAAAACATAAAGAGAATAAAAACCATAAAACCAACATAATAAAAGGTCTAGGCCAGGGGTCTGCAACCTTTCACAGTAACATCTTGTTTTTATACTTCTGTGTATTCATTACAATTTATTTTTTAATAACTGATATTAATTATATTTATGTTATGGCATGAAATGAACAGAAATATAAGGATGAAGTAGAATTTTCTTAAAATGTGAAAATATTTTTTACATTTGACTGAAGCTCATACGATTTCTTTTCAAAATAAAAGACTGCTTCTGCCAAACCGGATCATAACAGTGCAAGTCTGGACAGCAAAATAAAATACATCCTTTAAACTCATAAAAGATCAGACTTTTTAGGAAAATATTTCCTTAGTATTTGAAATCTGTGTATTCCAAAGGAACAAATCGCAAACAAGACATCAGGAATGTAAAAATCTTTACACAGTTTATCTTCTAGATCAGGGGTGTCAAACGCAATCACACAAAGGGCCCAAATTGAAAACACACCTTAGGTCGCGGGCCGAACAGAATAAACATTTATTGAACACTAAAACAAAATTTTTAAAACTTTAAAAGCGTAACATTTAGATACATGGTATTACCTGTGATAATGCTAGTGTGAATGCTGGATGCTGAATTTGGCCACTGAAGATGCTGAAATTGATAGCTAAAAATGCTGAAAATGATAGCCAGCTAAAATATTAGCTAAATGACTAATTAGCCTAAAAAACAAAAACAAAAAAAACTTAGGTTAGCCAAAACAGCTAGCATGTAGCTGAAAAAAAATAGCCAAACTTCAGAATATCCTAAAAAAAAATGAAAAAAAAAACTAAATTAGCCAAAACAACTAGCGTGTAAATATCAGCCTAACTCCAAAACAGCCTAAAAAAACAAAAACAAAACCTAAAATATCCAAAACAGCTAGCTTGTAGCTAAAATATTGGCTAAATGGCAAATTAGCCTATATATATATATCTATAGGTTGGCGCCAGTGTTCGGCAGCGGAGCCACCACCAGTGTATGAATGTGTGTGTGAATGGGTGAATGGGTCTGTGACTGTGAAGCGCTTTGGGCCCTCGAAGGAGGGTAGAAAGCGCTATACAAGTATACGCCATTTACCATTTACCATAGGTTAGCCAAAACAGCTAGCGTGTTGCCGAAATGTTAGCTAAACTCCAAAATAGTCTAAAAAAATCTTAGTAAATGTCAAAATAGTCCAAAAAGCTAACAGAATCCCAATTTTTAAAACTTTAAAATAATTAACACAATTATGAATAATAACAGGCAGGAATATTATTCCAGAATAAATCAACTCAATATGTTCAATATTTTACTCTCCAAAAAATATATATTTTGTCAAAATTATACAAGTTAGAAATGAGCAAAAGATAACTTTGGGCCATTAATATCAATAAAATAAAATGATCTGGAGGGCCGGATAGAATTACCCGGAGGGCCGGATCCGGCCCCCGGGCCTTGACTTTGACACAAGTGTTCT
>NC_050516.1:34982309-35013447 GCF_002922805.2 Oryzias melastigma
GAGCCACTATGTAGAGGTAAAAAGAGCCACAAGTGGCTCCAGAGCTGCAGGTTGCAGACCTCTGCTCTAGGCTAATGCTAAAACAATGTAATGGAGGAACAGCATTTTATTTTTTAACTCTCCAAGAGTGTGATATCTCTAATTGCTCATGGCAACTGATTCCATAGTTTAGGAGCCAACACAGCAAAGTCCCCTTGGAACTTAGGTTTGGTTCTGGGAGCCTGTAGCACTTCTTTATAAGTGTTATGTTTTTTAGCAAAACTAACTAAAAATTTGCTCAAACAAACTAACAAAATCTGCTTTCTTTTATATTTTCCTAACAACTTTACTAACCAATTTCCATGTCATTTAGGGATGTTAGCCAGCCTGGTGGAGCAGAACATTTCAGTGCGCCGACGTCAGGGAGTGAGTATCGGCCGCTTGCACAAACAGAGGAAGCCCGATCGAAGGAAACGCTCCCGACCTTACAAAGCCAAGCGTCAGTAAAGAATATCTGTTTTAGTAATCTGTAAACACCAATCAATCAACACAGGGGAATCAAGAATTTGCTGGACTCCTGACACTCATTCCTAGAGGCAGTATAGAGTCGTATTTTAGTCTTCTGCTTCTCAAAGTGGACCATGTGTTCCTTAATATAAACCTCGCTATTGTGCCATTGTTACTGTCATTTTGAAGAAGAGGCTTATCTTTAGGGGTGTTCCTTTCATGTTTTTAATGAACAATCTTCTCTTTGTTCTATTTTTTAATACAAATGTTATTTGTTGGAAAATGAACTTATTTAAATGTAACTTCTCTGTCTTCACTTGTTCAGTGCCAGTGAAGTGTTGAATGTTTATGACGAATAAAAATCCTCTGTTCATTGTCAGTCGCAGACTTTCAGTGCTGCTAATTCATCTTTTTTTTTTTTTTTAATATTACACAAAGTAGAAAACTTCAACCCAAGTCAAGAAGCCTCCTCATTTTTTTTCCTCTGGAATGTCTTTTAGAAAAAACTCTTTTCTCTTTGCTTTTTTGCATTCAGACATTTCAAACACATTTTTTCTACTCAAAAATGATCTCAAGGTAATATTGAGATGTGTGCAGTTGTGTGTCTTTGTATATATTTATCTGTTATTCGGCTCAATTGAACATTGTATTCTGTTGTGCTCCGTGTTTTATCAGTTCATTCAGCAATAAAGTCAAAGTGTACACTTTCAAATTGACTGTCTTATTTTTAAAGGTGCTGTGGGGTTGTTATATTCATCAATAAATAAGTGGGAACTGATTTAATGCTCATTTAAACCAAAAACTAACAAAAATAATTAGTTTAGAAGGTGTAGTGACAAACACTTCACACTAGGGGGAGAGGAAACTCAGACATCTTTATGTCTTGAAAGTAGAAATATTTTACATTTATCATTAGTGAAGCTAAGTTTTGGCAGCCTGAGTGTCAAACATCAGATTTTTACTATAATTTTCTTTTTGCAATTTTAACATATGTACCTTTTATTGCTAATTGAAGCTTGTCCACCTTATTTAATTGTTAAGATCACCTAATTCTTTGGATAAATAAATCAATTTCACAAATGTCGAATTCAGTTTTGTTTGTTTTATTTACAAAGACAGTAACACAAACAGCAGGAGTAGAAAATAATAATTTAAAAAAGCTACATTAAAGGCTCCTTTCCATGTGTGTAATTCCCTCATTATTCTTGTCATTAATATTAAAAAATGCGGGCGTTCTGATCAAAGTTTGTGTTTTTTTCGAGAAATGAGAAATTGTCTTTTATTCTGTATTAATGTCCATTTTACTTCTTTGTCTTTTTGTGTCTTCAGTCCTGAAGTTGCTTAAACTAATGGTCAGTAATAGGAAAACACAAGTAGCTTCGATCCACTGGAAAAAAAAATCGATGCTAAAAACAACAAAAAGATACACATTATTCAAACAATTAAATATTAATTTGACTATTTAAAAAAGATTGTTCAAGGCAATTCTTGAACAATTGAAAGTCATTGGAATATTGTATTGTTTTGTTTAGATTTGTATATGGTGAAATATTTGTGTTACCGGAAAAATACGTAAGGGGATAAGCTTAAATAAATAATAAATAATTTGCTTCTGCTTATACCCTTTTCAAACATGTATTTATTCAATTCGGTTTGCAACTTTTCTTTTATAAAAGGATATTGCAATGATTTATTATTTATTTTATATATATATATATATATATATATATATATATATATATATATATATATATATAGCAACAAGAATTTATACATCTATTAAATGCAAATTTTACTATGTGAAAAAGGGATAAAAAATACTAATGATGATAACAATTAGGTAAATAGATTTATTTGTCAATGTCTCAAGTACAATAAAATGATAACATTGAGAAAAAAAACGTATTTCTAAAATAATAAATAATAATAAAACTGCAGGTAAGTTAAACCTGGAAATTTAAACATTTTAAAATAAAAGAATTGTACTGAAACTGACGTTTAAAATAAAGTTGTTTTTTTTTTTAAAAAAGAGAGAAAAACAGGATAGACAATAGATGTTAAAATAAAAAAAATGGAAAAATAGGTGTTAAAATTGTTAAAAACCAGAGCTAAATAATAATAAAATAATATATATGAGAAAAATCCACTTTAATTCATATTATTATTATCACCCCCGGGGCAGAACAGCTTCAGGTTTGGCTAGCTTACATTTTCCCAGAAATGACCCTTGTGAACGCGCACGTACGAGCCACCCTCGTCACCACCCATAACGTCAGCGCGCTCCCGCAGCCTTCTCCCTCAGTGCGCGTGCTCCGTACAGGATGCTGAATTGTAGGTGATGATGGCGGAAGGGGAGCGACGCGGAGTTTCCTTTTGAGTTTTTTTTTTTTTTTTTTTGTTCCAGCTGTAGCTCCGTCCACAACACAGTTCGTCTCCGTCGAGACCCACTTCGAGGCGATGGGGAACGAGGCCAGCATGGAGGGGGAGGGACAGGCAGGGCAGCCCGGCCCCGCCGTTCCTGCAGCGGGGGCTCCGACTTCCATTTCAGCACCACCGGGCTCTGGACAGCTCATCAAGCCGAGCAACGGAGCGCCAGCCGGGGGAAGTGGAGCCGCTGCCGGGCCGGGGATTAACAGGTACACGCGAGCGCTCGGAGGCTTTTAAAGCGAACTGTGGAGCCGAATGAAGAAGACGAGGAGTGAAGCTACAGACGAGCGTTGATGTAAAACCACCCAACTGCGTGCAGACTTCAATCGCCTCTCAATTATTTATTTTAATACAAACCCAATCCAATACTCTTTTTAGACTTGTGTCTGTTTTTGTAGCAAACAGTATTTAAATATAAATTAAAAGTCATTTAAATTATAATTAAAATGGTCATTTTCGCCCATTTTCAGCATCATAAATGTATCAATTTAAATAATCCAGCGTCAGTGTTTTGTAATGGATCTCTGAAATTTTGACGTCCTCATAGCTTAAGGTGATAAATAAATTAAATGATGCGCATCTCACGTAGAGGGCTTCAGTCGGTTGAATTACAGGTTTCTTTGACACGATGGGGCAGTAAATACAGGGTAATTGTGAAAAACACACCTCACTCTCCATGCCGTCTGTAATGCTGGTGACTACAACGCTCCCATCAATGTCTCCAACGTCATTGAGGGCACAGACCAAAACAGATGCAGATCAGAGGAATCAGCATTCATTCAATCATTCCTATCAGTGCAGATATACAGGAAAGGGTTTTTTTTTCCTTCTGGGAAATTGGTGTTGCATTACTTCAAAAGAAATGCAGACTCTTAAGCAGAGGCTCTGCAATCTCACATGACAGAATTCCTCTTGTTTCTAATTTAAACCCAGTTGTCTTCGAAGACAATAGAGTCTGATCAAGCCGCTTTTAGATCACAAGTGTTATCACTCTGTCGGCGTGCCAGGGTGTCTTTTCTGTGTGCTGTGTGGCAGGGATTACCCTCCTAACAAGATCTGATATTGCCTTGATTACACAGTTCAACAGTTGTAGACCTGTGAGTGTGCACAAATAGACACACATCTGGAATTTGTTAGCATCCCCTCTCTTAGTGCATGCTAAGCAGACACGTATGTGTGCTGTGAGTGTTTTTCCATTCTGTAGTAGAGCCGATTCTTGCTTTTCATTCATAAACTGCCTCTTGTTTCCCTCATTGCCTAAAAGGTAAAGGCGATTCTCGGTATATTGAAGCATTCGTAATGCAGCCTTCGTTGTCTGAGGAGTCATAGCTCTAATGCCATGTTATGATGCTTTTATGTATTGATTTCTTTTTGGTATCTGATAAAGGGATGGCAAGCCCTGGAAGAAGACAGAGTCATTAGGAGAAATGGACAAAGAGAAAGCATCACATGATCAGAATTAAATGGCTTCCTGAAGATCACGCATTGTGCTTAGGTTTATGCTTTTACACAGAATTTGTCAGACTTGTTGAAGCAGTGAGACAATAGCTGCTTAATATAACTGTGGGATTTTTATTAATTGACCCTTTAAAATGAGTAACAGGTTAAGTAAAACTTGTTAGACAAAATACAATTTCTAACTAGATTTATAGCATTATCTGTGATAATCCAAGTGTGAATGCTGTAAGCTGAATGTGGCCGCTGAAGATGCTAGAGCGGATAGCTAAGAATGCAAGGACTGATGGGTAAAAATGTTCAAGCTAACATAACAGCTGAAAACGCGGAATCTGAAAGCTTGCCAAAATATTAACGGAATGCCAAATTAGTTTAAAAAAAAAATGCTAAAACAGGTAGGAAAGTGCTAAAATATTGGCTCAACTTCAAATTTGCCTATAGAAATAATAAAAAGTCTAATTCTAACCACTCTACGTCCTAGAAAACGACAGATTTTCAGATGTTGGTTGTGTCTGAATTTCCCCCTAATCACTACATAGTGGACTATATAGTGCGTTCACCATTTTCTAGTGCTGTCCAAATCTACTAATTTCAAACTCGAGTGCACTAGAAATTTCCCAGAAGTCTTTGCGAAAAACTAGCATGTATCGATGCTCACTAAATTAGCAAATATAGACCACAATGCATTGCGGTCGAACAATTTCAAAGGTGTTTAAAAGTAATTTTTGTATAAACCATCCACATTTTCACCATCAGAACACAGTGGAGTCATAAATAAACGAGAAATATTTGTATTGATTCAATTTTGACTTGGTGAAATCGGTGACTTCATATCCAGCGTTTAGAAAAACGAAGAAAAATAGTGAGCATCATGTCCGAATTACCTTTAAAATCCAGGGCGCTATATAGTTTTTTAGTAGTTAGGGGTTATTGAGGGAATTCAGACACAACTATTGTCTAAAAACAACATAATCATAATTAAAAGACCACCAGGAACACTTTTATAATAGATCAAACGAAAATCGGAGTGTTAATTATGCACATGTTCCCCTTTTACTTCTATATTCAATCAGCGTGTCTCTAACCAAACTAAACATTGAATCTACCTCATTTCAGGTCTCAAATCCAGGTTAGCATACTGTCCATACATCAGGGGACCAACTACATGAGGTCTATCTTTTTAGTGGGACTGTTTCTCAAAAGCTGTCGTCTGCGAGGCCTCTTTGTCCTGTTCTTTTAGCCTCTTCTGTCCAAATCACGCTGTGTGGGTGTGGCACGCTGCTCTGCAAGTCAGAAGCTCTTAATCTCAGAGACCAGCGTTTCCATTAGAGGCCGGACAATGTTGGTAACCATTTCTTTGTCAGTGATTTAGGTCAAACTCAAATGGACAATGATCACACAACCGAGGTTTCCCAAGAGAACACGGCCTCAAAGCATCAACCGAGTAATACACTTTTCCCATCGATTAAGCTCTTTCTTTTGTGTTGTTTCAGAACTACAGCAATAATGAGTATTACCTTCTTCAAAACGGGAATATTAACCAGTAAACTTTGATTGGTTTGAACCCAGAATGATATACAGCTAATAAACCAACAAACTGCTATGCTTTTGTTCAGGCAGTATGTTATCATTAGTAATTTACAGCCAACAATGAATTCACTGTAGTCTTTGTAGGGTGAGATCAGTCTTAAACCTCAATCTCCAAATGCTTTTCTCATAGTTTAAGGCTATTGTGACTCTCCTGCTCCTTTCCGGAGGTTCTCCGGCACAAAAAACTCAATCACACTTTAAGAGATTTCATCAATCTTGGTATCAAAACATTCGGCTTTTTTAGGACATTACTGCTTGTATTTTTGGTATTTATAAGCTTAATAGTTTTTGAAATATTGAGCAAAATATGCCCCATAGGAAGTGAATAAGAATGTCTTCAAATTTAGACATTTTAAGTAGATTAGCAACAAACCTTTAAATATATTCATGGGCTATGTTTTCGTTTTTTATAGTAATTTTCAAAAACATTTGAAGTTTAGCTAATATTTTAGTAATATGCTAACGTTTTTGGCTAATTTTAAATCTACTGGGGGTTTTTTATAGCCTAATTTAGAGTTTAGCTTGTTTATTAGCAACATGCTAACGTTTTTCACTAATTTAGTTTACTGAGCAATTTTAGGCTATTTTTGAGTTTAGCTAGTGTTTAAGCAATATGCTAGCTTTTTTGGCTAATTCGGCATCTACTGAGGTTTTTGGGGGCTAATTTGGAGCTCAGGTAATATTTTAGCAACATGCTAACGTTTTTGGCTAATTTGTTATATACTGAGGTTCTTTAGGCTAATTTAGATTCTTTTTTTTAGCAACAGGCTAACATTTTTTTGACTGATTTAATTTATTGAGGAATTTTAGGCCTTTTTTTGGCTCTTTTGACAATCTACTGATGTATTTTATGCTAATTTGGAGTTTAGTTCATATTTTAGCGACATGAAGATGTTTTGGGCTAATTTGTTATCTACTGAGGTTTTTATGGGCTAATTAAGAGTTTAGCTTCCATTTTAGCAACAGGCTAACATTTTGACAAATTTAGTTCACTGAAGAATTTAAGGCTTTTTTTTATTTAGCTAGTATTTATGCTAGTTTTTTTTTGGCTAATTTGGTGTTTAGCTCATATTTAAGCAAGACACAACATTTTTTTTTAGAAATTGGCATATATTGCAGATTTTTAATCAATTTTACTACCGAAATTCAGGTGAACTTCACTGCTCTTTCATAGTTCTTTAACAAGATTTCCAGTCTTTCAGAAAATGTAACATTGCGTCACCATTTTCAGCAAAAAAGCTTCAGCATCTTTAGCGACTACTTAGAGCAAAAAGTATTCACACTTATTGCAGGTAATACAACTTTTCTAGTTACAAATAATGTTGCTTCAAACAAGACGTGAGTTACAAGGTGACAGATTTACAGAGATGGAAGTAATTTTTCTTTCTTTCATTTACATGTACCATTTTTTTGTTGCTTGTTATTCCTTTATGTACACACACAGTGGATAAGATCCCTTGACTGAAGGCTCTCGTTGAAGCCAGCATCGTTCTTAACTTTATATCTGCAGACTGAAGCTCTCTGGTCTGAAAGATATGATGCGTTTTAGACAACCTTTGATTTCCTGCCACTCACCACATTTCGACAGTCACAACATAAATCGTACTCACAGATCTGCACTCTGTGTGTAACTGTATATGGTCTATAGGTACAATATAATACTAATCCAATGACGGCTTCCACATTGTCTTTTTTGCAAACTTTCTCCATAATTTTTAAATGCTTAAACCTGTCTGGTTGTAAATGATTAGTTTGCCTTCAAATGACCTTTACATGGGTATATATTTATCACTGGCTTGTTTTCTATCCGTGACAACGATACGTGACAGATTTAGTTTCATCTTGTCTTCTGGCCTGGTCGTATCGGCTATGTAAATGTATTAGAAATACTCTTGAGTGGATGCCTTATCAGTTCTGACAAAACAATCCTAAATGTGTGCCACGGTTTGCTTGTTCATTTTAGTTTTCACTTTGTCTTAAATTGCATGTCCAAAAGACAACATGAAACCCCTCTAGCGTTATTATTTATAAATTGGAGTGTATTTCCCTCTGGAATAATATTTTTTTTTTCCTGATGTGACTCTTCCAGAAAGGCTGCAAAGCTACAACCCAAGTTGTCTAAGTTGTTTTAATATATATTCACAACCTTGCCTTTAGACGGCGTATTATTTTACATTTTTACACAGAACTTCTACATTAAACATATACAACATTTATAGCGTTTTTTGAATATCACTACCGTGTGCACTGTTTCACTTGAAGTCCTTAAAGTGAATAACTGAAGGAGAAAAAGAACAAAATCCCATTGAAAGGATGCAGATGCTGCTCCTTATGTCAATGTGATTCAGAGCTATGCTATAAGTCAGCAAAATCTCCTCTTTGCTTTGATTTTCGTGGATTTAAAAAACATTTCCTGGATCTGGTAACACAGGGCAGAACATGAAACCCTTCTTAAAATATAAAAAAAGATGCATCTTTAAATCAGCACAGCTGCCCTGATCAGTTTAAGACACACAAACTGTGTAGTGACCTCTGACACTGTCACAGTGTGTCAGACTCCTCATTGTTTGATTGTTCCCATTTCAATGGGTCTTTACTTTTGGTTTAGTATTTGTGAAGTTTGTCGTAGAATAACAAATGATTGCTTCAATATTCACAGTGTGCGAAGCTAATTAGAATATTTTCTGACAGTGGGATAGTTTTACACATTTTTTTTTTTGGTTTTGGATTCCAGCTGACAGACGGATATGAATTTATGGTCCGTGAGCTACCGTTTGCCTATGCGTGAAACGTCTTTTGAAAAAGGTGTTTTGCTCTCTTCGGGGTCCAGTTGACTCCAACCACATATTGATATGTGATTTCTTCCATGACAAAGGTGGACAGGATTTTATGTCTGTCATGGACATTAGTGAAACTCAAAAATCAAAGATAAAAAAAAGTTCAGCGCACTGTCTTGGGGGGTCCAGATGACCCCACTTTTAATGTAAACAAACTAAGGAGAGCGGAAGGGTTACGTTTATTCCCCTCAAATACTAACGCCTGAGGGTTTACATAAAGACAGAGTCTCAGGAGTGTGTGCTGAATGTTGTTGCTATTTAAATGGTTGGTGCTTTGCATAACCTCGCTGTGTCTTGTCAAGACAACATATATATGCAAATTAGACTTAAGAAATAGGCTGTGTAATACGTAATTGGGGAATTGTTAAAATAATAGCTATAATGGTGCACATGTAGTGATGGGATTTGTAGTCTGTCTCGTGAAACAATAAACAACACAGCTGCTCTACAGTGATTGATGGATGCTCATACGTTCTTAAAATGCATCTTTGTCAAAACATCTGTCAAAGTTTGAACACAAATCAATTAAAAGGGAGCACAATTTTCTGTCAAATCCACTGACAACAATTCATTTCTGGAAGGTTTTTTTTCCTTTTACATGGACATTAGAAAATGAAAGGTTAATGAAGTTGCAAAAAAACATATAAACTGGTTTTTAACCTCTCAAGACCTAGCGTCTACATTACATTTATTTTATATTACCACAGTAGTTAGTTCTGTTTAATTGAGCAACTGTCAAGGAGAAATTACATGGGCTAATTTAGAGATTTTTTGAGTTTTTTATGAGAATTTTGAGTTTAGCTAATATGTTAGCATCATGCTAGCTGTTTTGGTAAAATGTAAACATTTTTAGAGTTCATTTGACAAATTTGGAATTTATCTAATATGTTAACATTATGCTAGCGTTTTGGTAAAAATTGGCATTTGGTAAATTTGGAGTTTAGCTATTATGTTAGCTTTATGCTAGCTGTTTTGGTAAAAATGAAAATGTTTCAAGTTCATTTAGCAAATTCTGAGTTTATCTAATATTTTGCATCAAGCTAGCTGTTTTGGTAACAATTTACAAATTTTAGAGTTAATTAAGCAAATTTGGAGTTTAGATAATATACAGTATTAGCATTGCTCTAGCTGTTTTGGTAAAAATGTAACATTTTTAGAGTTAATTTGACAAATTTAGAGTTTAGCTGATGCATTAGCATTATGCCAGCTGTTTTGGTAAAAATGACAATTTTTCAAGGTAATTAGGCAAATTTGAAATTTAGTTAATATGTTAGCACTGTGCTAACTGTTTTGGTAAAATTGACATTTTTCAAGTTCACTTGGCAAATTTAGAGCTTAGCTAATATGTTAATATTATGCTAGGTGTTTTGGTTAAAATTTACATTTTTCAAGTTATTCAGGTACATTTGGAGTTAAGCTAATATGTTAGAATCATGCTAGCTGTTTTGGTAAAAATAATTTTTTTTCAAGGTAATTAGGCAAATTTGAAATGTAATTAATATGTTAGCATTGTGCTAGCTGTTTTGGTAAAATTGACATTTTTCAAGTTAATTTGGCAAATTTAGAGCTTAGCTAATATGTTAACATTATGCTAGCTATTTTGGTTAAAAACTAAATTTTCAAATATTTAGGTATATTTTTAGGCTAATATGTTAGAATCATGCTAGCTGTTTTGGTAAAAAATAAAACATTTTTAGAGTTCATTAGGCAAATTTGGAGTTTTGCTAATATTTTAGCATTATGCTAGCTGTTTTGGTAAAAAATGTTTTTTTTTTCATCTTAATTTGGCAAATTTGGAATTTAGCCAATATGTTAGCATAATGCTAGCTTTTTAGACAAAACTAAACATTTTTCAATTTTTTTGCTTATATTTTAGAAAGCTTTCAGCTTCAACGTTTTTAGCTATCAGTTTCAGCATTTTCAGCTTTCAGCTCTAGCATCTTTGCGGCTACATTCCGCTTACAGCATTCACACTTGCATTATCGGTGGTAATTCAATATATATAATTATTATTTTTAAGTTAAGGTAAAAGCTGAAAAGTAAGGGAAATACAAATATTTCATCCTTTTTAATCAGGAGATTTGTAAACTTTAAGTAAAAGTACTTCATGTACAATTCAGGGGAATATCTGAAACTTTCTTAACCAAAAAATTTTATTTTTTTTATGGATTTGACCTTATGTTAAAAAAACCCTCTAAGATAGTACAAGTTAATATGTATCTTAAATCTCCAAATATCTCCATGTTTCCCAGCAGGCTCAGTATAAATCTGAGAACATGTCACTGTTTTGTGACAAGTAGAATTATGTAAACCCAAGGCAAGGAGTCATGAAGCTGTCATGCCGGGAGCAGGATGTTTCCTACTGAGCACCTCATTCTGTTACTTAAAATATGCACCTTCGGACTAAAGCCTCGGATACCTGTTTGCATGAAGCAGCATTGTTTTGGGATTTGATATTTTTTGCATTTCTGCCGTTGGCTTTCAGGAATTTTGTTGACCTGCTAACATGAAACAAGCTTTTTTTTTTCCACACTTGTCAAAACTATGATTTTATTCTTGTCAAAATTATGTTTTGACAAGAATAAAATCTTCCCAGATGGGTTCACAGTGGGAGACACATGTCTTCTTATTGAGATTTGACCATGTCAAAACATAACTACTGCCACTATTTAACATTAATCCATCTGCTATATATTATACTATTATATTTTTTAGTATTTCATCATTTTTGTTTTGAAAAGATAGATTCAGGGAAACTGCTGTATATGTTTTAGAAGAAGTAACAAGATTAGAATTGTTTTGACTGTATTTTAGTGTAACAAATTCCCTAAATTAGAATTAAAAAAATACTTCAAAAAGTTTTGTTTCAGCCTAAATCTAGAAAATTTACTATTATTGACTCATGATTGAAAGAAAAATAAAAGGAAATTTTCACAGAATTTGTAAGTAAATGAAAAAACTTCACTTAAGTCAGAAAAAACAATGTCTACCATTTTAATACAATTTTAAACAAGTCATTTGTTTCTCCATTAATCTCAAATTAAAATTGAGTTATTCCAAAACCTTTTTTATCTTATGTACATTTAGAAGTTCTTGATTATTGTTCTAAAATCTTTTAAGAAAACTTTAAAACAGCTTTCTCGATAAAAGCAAAGCTACATTTTCAATTTTATAGTATACATGTGAGTTCATCTACTGGAGTACTTTAAGTTACTATAACCATCTCAATGGTTAAACCTCCATTCTTCTCTTTATCCAGCCAACATGCTGCCAGACTTGAGACAAATGGGGGTGAAAACAAGTCTAAATTGAATAAAAGAGTAGTAGTAAGTGTAGGATACGATTTTCTGTGGAAACAAATATACTGTGTTGGATTGGACACATGGTGGTGTAGTGGTTAGCACTCTAGCCTCACAGTGAGAAGGTTCAAATCCTGGCAGTGTCCTTTCTGTGTGGAGTTGGTATGTTCTTGTGGTCGTGTGGTTTTTCTCCAGTTGTTTTATCTTCCTCTCACAGTCTGGAAACACGCTTCATAGGTTAGTTGGTGACTCTATTGTCCTTATGTGTGAATGTGAGTGACTGTGTGGTCCTGCAGTAGACCGGTGAACTGTCCAGGCTGTATTTGACCTTTTCCTGGCAGTAGCTGAGTTGGCTCCAAAATGTTATAAGGCATGACGTTTTTTTAAAGGGGCTATATCGGGAAAAATCAACTTTTTGAGCTTTTAAGTATATTATACTGCTTATTCCTCAATATAAACAACCCCAAATTGGTATTTCTGATTTCTGAGTAATCCTTTAAAAATCTGCGCTCTCAACAGCAGCCCCTCCCATACCCACGAAAACCAGTTAGTCCTCACGCGCTTACATCACAAGGTTGAGAACCGCCCCCTCCAGGAAGAGTCTGCTCGGCCCCCGACTAACACTTCCTCTGCTAAACTAACCATGATCACATAGCTTCTTGAGCCCCCCATCCCCAGCTCTAAAATGTATATTTGACCAATAGAAATATTAATTGATAATATTTCAAACTTGTGTCACAAATCTAACATAAACTTTCTTCATTCCTTGACCCCACAGACCACCATCAGACCCTAAACCAGGAGGTCAGAGCGGTCACGGGACGGGGGACAGGTTAGCCTCCCACGACGCGCCCCAGCATGCAGCGTCTCCAGGAGCTCAGGGCGAAGGCCACGCCGCCAGGAGGAATCTCCAGGTGGATTTGGGGAGCAGCAGGACTGGGAGATCCCCTTCTGTGTCCCCGGACCGCGGCAATGCCCCCACCTCCCCATACTCTGTGCCTCAAATCGCTCCCATGCCCAGCAGTAAGCTGTGCCCCGTCTGCAAAACCACCGACCTGATGGCAGCTGGAGATGACAAGCTGAACTTCAACACCTGCACGCAGTGCCGCTCCATGGTGTGCAACCAGTGTGGCTTTAACCCCAACCCTCACCTCACAGAGGTAAGGCGGCTTTCTCCTTTGGTTTCTGCCAACAATACATAAAATAATTATAATTTTTAGCTTTTACTTGATTCTAAATACTAGCGACAATCAATCAATATGATGCAAAATTGTGAAAATGTGATGGAATAAATGTAATCTACAGGCTCCTGCTGGATTCTTTTGTTTTGCATGTTGGGCTCCTTTTTATTTAAAGCTTGTTCTGGATATTACAACACCTTATTACCGTTCAGTTTATTGAGAAATATTATGACGGATGATTCATAGATCATCATTTATAGAGTGGCAGTAGCTCAGGTGGTTGAGCGGGTTGACCGGTGATCGAAGATTCGGCGGTTCGAACAAGCTCTCCCCAGTCAACTGCTGTTGTGTCCTTGGGGTGAACACTTCCCCCTCTCTGCCTCCAGTGTGGCTCCACTGGGGTGTGAATGTGTGTGAATGTCCCGGTGATGGTCAGAGGGGCCGTAGGTGCGTACTGGACAGCTGTGGCTACACCAAGAATGAATGAGGAGTAAATAATGGATATGCATTGTTGGGACTTTGAGCATCAGGAAAATACAGAAAAAAATCAAATTTAATTCTATTACTGTTGATGTCCTGATCCGGTCACGTGATCGGAAATCTGCCCTGATCACGTAGTTTCAGACTCAATCGGTACTGGATGTAGTCTCGCTATCAGGATAAAATATTTATTTATTTTTTTGTTATTTTGATCAGTGCTGTGTATTTCAAGCTAGTTATTTCACATAAATAGTCTAGCAAAAAATTGCAAATCATGAAGGGATTACAACATTTTGCTACCGTAAAGTGCATCAGAATATGGCCACAGTTTGAGAAATAAAATTTAGTAAAGTTGATATTCACAGACGCAGACTTCAGTTATACTCATTTTTTTAAAGTGTTTTATAAAAGTATTGCATCAGGAATTGGTATCAAAATCAAAAGATCGGGGACAAAAAAATTCTGATTGGGCCATCCCTAGTTGTGTGAAATTTTATAAAGCATTCATACTTAGGTGATTCTCCTTTGACACTCAATCACTCTTTCAGCGATTTAAGAGATCCTGGTATCAAGACGTTCAGCTCATTCAGGAAATTGCTGCTTGTATTTTTGGTATTAAAAAAATATAGAAAAATGTACCCCATAGGAAATCAATGAGAAATTGCTGAAATCCTTCAAAAACTTTGTGCACTTTGAAACTTATGAACTTCCCCATACTTTCAGCTAGAGACCCCATTCAAACTTCAAAACTACCATAACTACTTCAACTACTAGCTTTTTAAGGGCATTGTGGCATTTAGCTTTTATTTTACATGCTAGAAATTTCGGCTACTTTTGACATTTTTCCAGTTTTCTTTGGCAAATTTGGAGTTTAGCTAATATGTTAGCATTATGCTAGCTGTTTTGGTAAAATCTGATTTTTTTTCAAGTTCATTGGGCACATTTGGAGTTCAGCTAATATGTTAGCATTATGCTAGCTGTTTTGGTAAAAACTGGTTTTATTCAACTAATAGGCAATTTTAGAGTTAGCTCATGTTAGCATTATGGTAGCTTTTTTGACAAAATTAGAATTTTTTTTAAATAAATTAGCATTTAACTAATATGCTAAAGCTTATTAACTAAATGCTTAAGCTTTCAGTTTTAGCCTTTTAAGCTATGAGTTTAAGCATTTTCAGCTAACAGCTGTAGCATCTTTAGCAGCTGCATTCAGCTTATAACATTTACACTTGAATTATCGCTGGTAGTGCTTTATATCTAGGTATTATTGAGTTAAGGTAAAAGCTGAAAAGTGAGGGAAATACAAAGCTTTCCTCCTTTATAATTAGAAGAATTTGTAAATTTTAAGATAAAGTACTTAATGCACAGTTCAGGGTAAAATCTGAAACTTAGCAAAAGAAACCCAAAAGTTCATTTTTACGTGTTGTACTCTGCTCTGTCTGTTAAACACTAATAAGTGAACATTTAAATAGAGCTTAGGGCAAAACACACTTTGAAGCACTTTTAAAAACAACAAATTATCACATTAACAGTAACACAGTAGCTTAAAAAAGTAGCTTAAAACGCTGCTGCTTCATTCCTACAATAAATTACTCCTGATTCAAACAGGGTTATGCCTCAATGTTGCTGTGAGTCAAGTCTAACTGTGTCATCTGCCACAAAGTTTCACATCAACTTCAGTGACTCACATTAGCAACTGCAGCGATGTAATTTCCGTTTAACAGGCCTATAGACCTTCTGAGCAACTATAGTTTCTAAGAATATCTGGCAATAGAAAGCAAATCTGTCATATTTTTTTTTAGAAATAACCATGTCTAAGTAGCTGTAGTGGGGATTACTTGATGTCAGCATTTGCATTTAGTTTCTCTGTAGAATATGTCAGATGGTGGGAAAAAAAAGAACAGGTGGGAAATTGCAGCATGAGAAGGAAATGTGAGGACCACAGCGGAGACAGAATAGATCAGGAGAAAGCGGCAGTAAAGAGAACAGTGGAGGTGGGTACTTTTTTCCTCAGCCTTCATGTGCTTGTCAGACGCCGACATGGAGAGACAAGGAGGGGAAAAGGCGCAGCCCCTGGAGACCTGACGATGTACCCCAATAACCTACTTAACATGGATCGGGCTTCAGCCTGACTGCGGCAGATCTCAGAAAGCCTTATCGCTCATCACTCACTCACTGCTGAAATTGATTAAGGCCACGCTGTTGCCAGTCTAGGTGATGACAACAGTTTGGATGATTGGAAGTGTGATGAGGGTGAGTGGCGAGCAGCCATGTCCAGGCATGTGTGATCAAATCCTAAACTGGTAAATAGATGCTTGAAGATAGAAGGTAGAACACGAGGAGAAGAATTTAGGATTTCAGTAAATGAAGGAAAATATTGTAGCAGCAATGGTTTATATCACATTTTACTAGTGAACTACCTGATGATCATCTTTAAAGTCCTTCAACAATATTTCATCTGTTGTAAAAGTGTTCTCAGTGGTTTTTAATTTATTATCAAGCAGTTTTTAGCCAAATTAAAAACCAGTGTGGCCTATAAAAGCATATTTTCTGAAATGCTGCAGTTGTTCATCAGAAATTCCCTCACCAAAAATAAGAATATTTCAAAATGATATTTTAAAGCAACTCAATCGCAAAAGGAGCCATAATTCAAAACACACCTTAAGTCGCGGGCCGAACAGGATAAACATTTATTAAAAACTCTGAAATGAAATTTTAACTCGTTAAAACCGTAACGTTTTAACATAGTTATGTACTAGATATATAGTATTACCTGCGATAATGCTAGTGTGAATGCTGTAAGCTGAATTTGGCTGCTGAAGATGCTAGTGCTGATTGCTAAAAATGCTAAAGCTGCATAGCCTGCTAAAATATTAGCTAAATGCCAAATTAGCCTAAGAACTAAGCTTAGCTAAATCAGCTAGCATGTAGCTGAAAAATAGCTAAACTTCAAAATATCCTAAAAACTGAAAAGCCTAAATTAGCCAAAACAGCTAGCATGTAAATATTAGCCTAACTCCAAAACAACCTTAAAAAAACGTAAAAGATGAAGTTTAATTTAGCAAAGACAGCTAGCATGTAGCTGAAATATTAGCTAATCTCCAAAATAGCCTAAAAAAATCTTAGTAAATGCCAAAAAGCTAGCAGAATGCCAACTTTTAAAACTTTAAAACTGTAACTTTTTAACATAATTATGAATAATAAAAAGGCATGAATATTATTCCAGAATAAATCAACTTAAACCTTAAATAACTTTCAATTTTTATCCTCGATAAAAGTATATTTTGTCAAAATTATCAATTAGAAATGAGTGCAAGATAACATCGGGGCTTGACTTTGTCATGTGTTTTAAAAGTATACTTAAATGAATAGTATATTTCCCGTAGTGTACCAAGTATTCCTTAAAAGTATATTGTACATTTACTAACAAGTAAATTTGGGACTAAATTGGGCCACTTTTAGTTTAAAAAATATACTTAGAAGTATATACTTTCTAGTATAGTATTAGTTTGCTAGCAATTAGGTTTATGAAAGTACACTTTGAAGTATATCTAATGTAGCTTTTAAGGTTTCCTTTTAGTTTACAAGTACTGATTTGTGTATTATTTTTTTTTAATATACTAGAGATATCCCAAGAATAAATCTACAACACTTTTCATGCTGTGTAAGAAAATGTGACAAATACAGGCAAATGTAGTCAGACTTGTAGTATAATTCTAATCCAAAAACAGAACTCCACTATGCATAAAGTCAAGCTTAAAGAAAAGTTTTTATTTCGGGATGTGCAGCTGTGAATATGTGCTTTTATTTTCCAGGAGATCATCTTCTGTGAAAGGTCATTTCAGAACTGAACGAATGTTTCTTTGTTTTTGAGGGGAAAAGTGCTAAACAGGCATTTGATCAAAGAGGACTTTCAGGGAAAAGTGGAGGCTAGCTGTTCTTAAGATGAACTTGAAACAACAGAGAGCAAAAGCACAAAGAAATATGGATGAAATTACCACAGACACTCCCCAGACACTGTGCTCCCACCATCATACAGGAGAACATCTGCTTTATAATTGGTCCAATTTCTATTTATAGAGCCTACCCTCTTTCTGTCTGCAGCAGAGACTCACTCCTGAGAAGCCACAGCTGAAAGAGAGAGCTGTGGGAAAAAAGGAAATGACAGCAGGAGAGGAGACGAACGCATCATTAAAAACTAACCATTAAACCAGCGTTCACACATACATTTCTAAATGGTCTGCAATTATTTCTCTGCCGACACAGATGAAAATGAATTCAGAAAATAAAGTGCAAAACAGATAAAAAGTAGCTCGGTATTGAATTGAAAACATGCAGCATGATGCAACTCTTCAAAAGGGAAAGCGGTGGCTTCACTGAAGCGCTCTGCAGATGTGCCTAAGAGACAAGAACATTTTCACTTTCTCTATTTTTTAATAAAGTCTTGGAAATGTTGTCTCCTCTTTTGTTTGAATCAGAAGTCCAACAGCTTAGAAAATGCTCCTACACAAAAGCTCTATGTTTATCCCCTCCTCTGTTGTATCAAGTGGGTGGTAAAAAAATCTGAATTCTCCTAAAAAAATAACAACAAACAAATCGTTGAATACATAGAAGTACAAACCATTTATTTATTGTATTACTGAATTAATTATATGATCAAGAAAACACAACTTAGGAACCGTTGTATAGTTAAAAGTTAAAACTGTAAATTTTTTAACATAATTATGAGCTAGATATATGGCATTACCTGCAATAATGCTAGTGTGAATAATGTAATGAATAATGAATTTGGCCGCTGAAAATGCTGAAATAGCTGAAAACACTGAAGCTGATAGCTAGCTAAACTTCAAAATAGCTTAAACATTTGAAAATTGTCTAACTTAAGTTAGCCAAAACAGCTAGTGTGTAAATATTAGCCTAACTCCAAAACAGCCTAAAAATTCTTTATAAATGCCAAAATAGTCCAAAAAGCTAGCAGAATGCTCATTTTTAAAACTTCAAAACCTTAACTCTTTAACGTAATTATGAATAATAAAAGGCAGGAATATATTATTCCAGCATAAATCAACTTAAACCTTAAATAATTTTCAATATTTTACTTTTCATAAAAAAATATATTTAGTCAAAACCATACAAGTTAGAAATGAGCACCAGATAATATCTGGCCATTAATAACAAAAAAATAAAATTATCTGGATATGATCATGTATTACCTTTGGAACTCTAAAAAACAAAATATTTATTAAACATTCGTTATTTTTGTGAGTTTTTTTCATACCTGGAAGTAAAAGGACGCTATTCCTCAGGCTCCTCCTACTGTTGCGTGTTGGTGCCGCCCATTTCATGATGTCATCCTAGAGCCAGCAGTGTGTCTTCGTTTCTCTTGACTTGTCTTTGTATCAAATAAGGAACACAACTTTCCAGTAGTCTTCCACAAATGTTGCGAGTTGTCTGATACTTCTTGTGCATTTGGGCTAGCTGTTCATCAGTTTTTCACTACGGGACCCTGACAACTCTCTTCTTTGATGCTCCCATACTCGTGATTGGCCTCTGCCTGTCCGACCCGGATTTAGCTTTGTGGACCTTGTCTGAACTAATAAACCTGCTGCAGGTGGAAGCAGCTGTCTATTTTTTTGGTAAATATGACTTCACCAAGTTCATGACTAAACATCTAATAAACAAGAACATTTTAAGAAGACTATTTATGAATCCACTGTGTTCTAATGATGAAAACTTGGATGGTTTATTAAAAAGTAAATTAATTTTTTTTACGATAGTCGTTCAAACACATTGCATTGAGGACTATATTCACCAATCTAGTCAGCACCGATTTTCACTTCTGGAAAATTTCTAGGGCTCTCAATTTTGGAATTGTAGATTCAAACAACTACAAAGATCAAACAAACTCGCCAAATAGTGAGTAGTTGAGGAATTCGGACACAGTTTAGGTTTCTTGCTCCAAACCTGGACCACCGTTTTGGATTACATCATTGGATTTCTCCAGTGAAAGCTGCCATCCTCCCTAAACTTTGGCAGCAGGTCATGTTTGGTTCAGCTGAAGTTACTATCGTTAATCCCCCCTAAGATCCCCACTCTGACATTGTTTTATCTCCGTGCTGATTCACCGTTTCTGTACGTTACAGTGTTGCCCGCCTGCATTTGTCAGTTCCGTTGCCATGGTCACTTTCCTCCACCTAATACACAAAGACAGCAGTCTGTAAAGTCCTCCATCATTGTGCAGCTTTTCCCGATCTTGAAGTCTCTGAACATCCTGCCCTTGAGTCGTGTCTTGGGTTCTCCATCTGTTCTTTCTGCAGTGTTGATGTTTGTTGGAGTCTGTTCTAGCAAACACAGGATAAAAGATCTTTTCCAAGGTTCTGCACAAGCTGTCCAACATTTCAGTTCTTGTTCCAGCAAAACATTTTCACCAGCTCTCAAATGTTTTAAAGTTTCTGACTCTTTTACATTGCCCCATGTTTCTTTTCGGCTGTATTGAGTTGGTTGATTTTCTATCATTAATCTGATAAGAAATAGTTTTTTTGATGTAGTCCAAGACTTTGTGGGAGTTTTAAAGACCTCTCCACTGGTGGAAGCTACTAAATGTTTTTGCTATGGAGGCTGCTCTCCGTCTGGAGCTGGGTTTGTTTGGTGTCAAATGTCAAAGCAACATTTACATAAATCCCAAGAGTTTGCTCGAATCCCGAGGTTTTCATGCAGAAAGTGGCATTGTAACTGGATGAAAAATGGGCCTTGGCCAGGATCGTTGCTTTAACCCAGAAAATCCCTTTGCAGAGCAGCTATAGCTGCAGCACTAAAACTGTGGCTGTACTTTTGGTTGGGATATGTGATTATTTTTGGGGAATCCACATGGAGTTTCATTTTTTTTTTCATTATCATGGAAACAGTAATTAGTAAGATTCCCATGAGTAAAATGAGACTGTAGTTTTTTGAGTGTAAATGACACTGAAACTTAAATGAAAGATTGTTTTTGTATTTTTAAGTTGTTTTTTTCTATTTATTGATAATGGAAACCAGCTTGGTTCTTGTCTTTGACTGAAATCCCTAAAGCATACACGAAAGGCTAACATACTTTAAAAACTGTAGTGTAGACGATTATCTACACATCAAGGCTGTTTTACCTTATTGTAATTCTGTCCAGGTCCAGAACTGTACCAAACACTCAAACTAAAAGCTTGTTAATGCATTTTTTTAATAACATTGCAGGACTATGGGTCGATTTAAATCACAGAGACTTTTTCTGGAATTAAATATAATGACAAAAAAGGATAAGTGCATTATGAGATAAAGTCATACCACTTAATAATACTTTACATTTTTATAAGTTATTTAAGCAAGGAAATGTCTACTATTTTAGTCAAATTTAAGGAAATGTCAATACGAGGTGTATTTTTTTTTTTGTAGACTTTGACTATGTGATATTTTTTTGGACATTTTTTCTCCCAAATTTAAACTTTATTGGGGGGGATTATATCATCTCTAACTGTTTTAGATGTAAAGAATATTTTATCTATTGTAAATATTAGCTTTTTAAAATATATATTTTTTATTTTATATGTATTTTTTATTTTAAGAAATTTAAATAAAATATATAAAAATAAAATACATAAATAAAATAAAATAAAAAATAAAATGAAAAACAAAAAAATATACAAATGAATTAAATTAAAATATTAGTTTTATTCTAGCAAAAGTATTAATGCCTTCCAGGCTTGGTACAATTCGGATTTTTATTTAGATAAAACGTTTTGAGGTAAATGAGAAACCCTTTTATTTTGAAGTTGTTTATTTTGAAGAAACATAAACATTTCCATTAAGTGGCTTAATAATAAACTGAATAAAATATAAGTCAGCGGCCATATTAGTTTTCCTTTATTGTTCCAGCTTGTGGACGAGCATCCAGATATGATTGTACATGCAAAGAGTTAATCTAAATATACTTTTGTTGCAACTTAATAATGTCTAATCATTTTTCACGTGACTCACAATCTGATTGGAAACTTGATCATTAACTCCTTCATTTTTTTAAGAAGTTTTTTTAAGATGAAACCTGGAAATTCTGATCTGTCTGGAACTTGAAGTGGACTTACAAGTGGGTCAGGAATCCAGCTGAGATGCATACACTCGGATATTTGCATATACCAAAATACTTTGCAGCAAGAGCTGCCAGAAACTAAATCTAGGACAGGGTTAGTTTAATTACTACCCGATAACTCGCTGCATTTGAAGTTTTAGCTTATGCAAAGGAAGATTGTTTTCTGTAGTTTTGAAGTAACTATTTAAATATATATTTCAGCAATTAGGACTGTTTGATGTATAGTTTTTATGCGTCCAGATTAGATGATTAATATCTAGTTAAATGAAACATCTGTATAATATGTGTTATTATAAAAAATGTTTTTGTTTAATTTTACAACAGTTCATTTGAATCAGATTTTGTCAGAAATTAATAAAAGAAGTTTGTAGATCAGTTTCAGGATTTAAAAAAATTAAAACGATGATATTAATAAGTGAAAGACTTGAAGCTTGGTTCTAAATTGTTATTTATCTTGTTGCTTTAAAGACTAAACATGAATATAAAGTGGCAACATGACTGCAGCAATAATTTTGCACACTTGTTTATTTGATCTCACACAGTCACTGACCTGTTTTTTTAATTAAAAGTATTTTATTCTGCACTGTCTGCTTTTTCTTTAAAAACACTTAGTACGCCTCACACTGCCTAACACTCCACTGAGTGAGAAACATTTAACGAGCAGCTTGAACAAAGAAAACCCGACACTTTTTCCCTGAAAACAAGTGTTTCATCTGCTGACTTACCATCTTTGTTTTCCTCTGCACTCGTTAAGTCTCAATCCGATTGTTTCTGTGGGGTTATTTATAGAGGTGGTTATGTTTGAGGCAGAGATAGAAAGACCAACGAGCAGAAAGACGAGAAAAAGGCATGGGATGGAATTTCAATGCCCTCAGCGCAATTTGTAAAGGAATTGATAGACTGCATCCCAAGTGTTGTGGTCTTCAGACTGCAGTGCTCAGCTGCTGTATGTACTGCACTGGGATGCTGCATGTGCAGGGCTGTTTTCTCCAGACACATTAGTCGAGGTTGAATCTAAATGACTTCATTACTCAGCTTTTCAAGGGGTGTAATGTACTGCTTTATGTCTCACACCTGTCAGCGAGTGCATGAAGTATAACTGTGGGAAGTTGAATGTTTAACTGTGACATCTGCAGTGTTATCCTCTGACATGTGTCTGCCTCCCACTGCAGCTCTGCTCTTTCAGAGGATTCTGTATCATAACAGTCTGTACAAAAAAATATGTTCTCGATGAGTGTAGAAGTAAACATTACCAGAAAGACATATATTATGACGGAAACCGTTTACTGAGATTTGAACTTGACTGATAAAGATTTGTTGGAAGGTGTGTCAGGACAAAAAAGGAAAAAACTAACTCACTATTAAGGCAAACGTCTTTGATGCTAACAGAAAATAACAATTTGAAATGTTGTAATGGTTTTTAAGGGCTTATACCAAGCAAAATCAACTTTTTGAGTTTATAAGCGCATAATAATGTTCATTCCTCACCATAAACAAAGCAGTATTTTGATCTGTTCAAGCATTTCTGAGTATTCCTCTAAAAATCTGCACTCTGAGCACCAGCTCCTCCCAACCCAAGAAAACAAGCAGGTTCCTTAGCTACAGAGGCTATTAGCAAACCACGCCCACATTTCTTAAATGTTCATGTCGAATGTTATAATAATTGTTAAAGCCCCAGCCTGGGATCAACATATTCAATTTTTATAGGAATCCATTCAAATATGTGGGTGTATTAAGAGTGCGCCACTTTTACGGGCTCGCCACGTGCACGCTGTGAAAATGTACAACTTCTAATAGCAACGTTTTTTTTCTTATTGCCTCCCAATGATGCCTAAAACTTTAGTGAACGATTGATGAATATGAATGAGTTATTTTTGTTACTAAAACTTTTTTTTTTTTTTTTAATCCAAGATGGCGGCTTCTTCCCAAGGTCAAAGGTCAACAAAACTTAGGGGCTGTTGTAGACTTAAGCTATCCATCTTCAGAACCTACAGAGTCCCTTCTAGGGTCATGGGGTTGCTGGAGCCTATCCCATCTACTAGTGGGAAAAAGTGAGGTACACTCTGAACAGTTTCCCAGTCCGTTACAGTTCCACACACTCACATGCACACAACTTAGGGGAATTTATACACATACAGATTATTCCATGATGTTTTGCTCTGTGAGAGGACGGTCCAACCAACACATGCTTGAGGATAACGAGCAAACTCCACATAAAAAAGTGTCCTGACCGGGATTTAAATCAGGGTTAGGGTTAGCACTTTTAGGAATAAAAATGATAAGAATTTGTATTCAAATTTTAAATGAAACATTCAAGAATAGCAAAGAAAAAAGATGACTAAAAGTGGCATCTACCTGCTGTGCTAGAGAATTATTTTGATCCTAACCATATCAGTAAAGAACAGCTTAAGTTTTCAGCTTTTCCTGCCAAGGATCCTCTGCTCTCATTATTTGATCCAAGTATCTGCAAAGCCCTTGCTAACAAAGTTTATATTTCTGGAAGTGCAAAATTCCTAATGAAGTTTTAGCTTGTAAGCACGTTGTTAAATGTGACACTCCACATGCAGAACATAGACAGCTTTAGGGCCACAAACGAATATTTTAATAGTTGACTAATCACCGATTATTCAGGTCATGCACAAGGTGGATGTAAAACACACACCTTAACCATCATTAGGTTTAAACGAACTAAAAACTAGATATATGGCACTACCTGCGATAATGCTAGTGTGAATGCTGTAAGCTGAATTTGGCTGCTCAAGATGCTAGTGCTGACAGCTGAAGATGCTGAAATTGATAGCTAAAAACGCTGAAGTTGATTGCTGAAATCGCAGAAGCTGATACTTCGCTAAAATATTGGTTAAATGCAGAATTAGCCTAAGTTAGCCAAAAAAAAAACAGGTAGTATGTAGCTGGCATGTTAGCTAAGCTCCAAAATAGCCTAAAAAACAATTACAAAAGCCTAAATTAGCCAAAACAGCTAGCATGCAGCTGAAATAGTAGCTAAACTTCAAATTAGTAAAAAAAAAAAAAAAATCCCTGACTAATCCTAAATTAGCCAAAATAGCTATAATGTGGCTACAATATTAGCTAAACTCTAAATTAGCTTCTAAAAACTGAAAAAAATCATAAATTAGCCAAAATAGCTAGCATGTATCCGAAATATTAGCTAAACTCCAAAATAGCCTAAAAAACAAACCAAAAAAAGCCTAAATTAGCCAAAACAGCTAGTAGGTAGCTGACATATTAGCTAAGCTCCAAAATAGCCTAAAAAACTAAAAAGCCTAAATTAGCCAAAATAGCTTGCGTGTAGCTGACATATTAGCTAAACTCCAAATTAGCTTCTAAAAATTGAAAAAAATCCTAAATTAGCCAAAATAGCTAGCATGTAGATAAAATATTAACTTAACTCCAAAACCGCCTATAAAACAAAATAAGGCTACATTAGCCAAAATAGCTAGCATGCGGCTGAAGTATTAGCTAAACTCCAAATCAGCCCTCAAAAAACAAACAAAAAACTCCTAAATTACCCAAAACAGCTAGCATGTATCTCCAAATATTAGCTAATATTAGATAAACTCAAAAATAGCCTAAAAAAATGTAATAAATGCCAAAATTGTTCAAAAAGCTAGCATAATACCATTATAACTTTCAACTTTACTACACTCTGACTCCATATAATATAAAGTAACGACTAATCGACAAATAAATTATTTGTCGATTATTTTAAGTCAATTAGTCGTTGATTAGTCAACTAATCATGGCAGCCCTAGACAGTTTGAATATCCATACAAAAAAAAAGCGTAGCCATGAGCTCAGCGAAGAAGTTCAGCTAGATGAATTATTATGCAAGAGCTGCAGATGAGAAGAAGAAGTAAAGATGATGGTAGGAGAACAAGATGGAGGCCCACACAAGAGAACCGAAGCAGAGTGTGCACCGGGCTTTTTTTTTTTTTTTTTTTTTGCTGATACAGATCAGGTTACATAAAGATCCACATGATTGCCTCATAACAAGGAGGATGCGGAGAGGAATGAGATAAGAGTGAGGAGGCAGAGGGAAACAGACATGAAGAAATTGATAAAAAGCCACTCTCCCACCCGCGGATGCTGTCTTTGTTTTACCGTCCAGATTACTATGAGTTTACCTGCGCTTTCGCTCCTGTTTCCCTGACTCAAAGTGAACACCATGGCCTCATCAGTCCTTATACTGAGGACTGGCAGGGGGCCAAACAGTAGGCCAAGATGCTGCTGAGCCTCCGACTTACTCTATCCGCACTAACTTACTGAATGACTGCCAGATCAAATGACTGGCTGGAGACCTACTGTGAAATACCATAAGGCAGATTGAGTGCTTACTAAATACCGCAGAGCCTTCAACAGCCCTCAGGTAAAAACGTTACGATGCGTTCACTTTATCATACGTGGAAAAAGATGAGAGAAAGTCATTCGGATTGGATAGCTGCAGGTGTGTTTCTGTGTGTTTGTCTCGCACCGTGACAGAACATTTCATGTTGCATTTTACAACTTTGAATGTCTGATGAGGCAAATGTTTAAAAAAAAAAAATAAAAGCAGAGATTAAGTCAAGGTGGTCCTTAAGAAGTCTTAGATTTAGTTGAACTAAAATATAGCATTAAATCGTCTTCAATCCTTCAAAACAATGTGACTTCCTGTCATAAAAAAGCATTATGGATGCATTATGTCATAGCTGGTCGTTTAACCTCAGCTAGCTTTTTAGCTCATGATCGTTTGAGCGAGAAAAATGAAAAGTACAAAGTAATAGAGAAATGGTTTGAAAACATGGATTACTCTTAGTGACTAAACTGGTTATTGTAAATCCTTAGGGAGCAAACTGCTCAGTTTGGTGAAAGACATTGAACGTTTGGACAACAGGAATCAAGACGGATGAATCACATGTGTAGATTTTGTTTCACTTTCTTTGTACATATAGTCTTTTTAAATTATAAGTGTTATAAAAAAGGTCTTTAAAAATCTTTAGATTTATTTTATATATATAAAAAAATGGATTAAACATTTTGTCTCACTATTGCACTTGCCTGTTTTAAGAACGTTTGATTTAAAATAAAACAATCTATAAATAAAAATATCATTGAGACTATTCTTTATGACTATATATTTTTTTTAAGAATACATTATTATTTACGTATTATCATCAAAACCATTCAAGGCTCCAATGTCTTACTTTCTAACATTTTCAAATGCAGCAATCTGCTTTGTGAAGGCTGTATTAGGTTTGCAAAAACTATAAAAATGGTGGTTACCATAACAACAAGATTCCCTCTCAGTGTAAAATACTATTGCACAACATGAATGGATTCACTGTAGGGGTGTAAAAACGTTTGTTGTTTAGCAGCATCTTCTCCTGGTGTGTTACTCGTAACAACATGTATTAAGTGTGTCTGAAAAATAGAATGTTTTGGTAAAACAAAAGTTTTTTTCAAGCATACCTGAAAATGGCATTAGTGTTTGTGGGAAATGTAAAGTTAATAGTCTGTAAAATTATATTTTGCACCCCGATAGTCACTTTTGTCGCCTGATCTGTTGCAGTTTTCTTGTTTTTTTATGATCTTCTATTAAATTGACTACTTGGTAACGCAAAGCTTTGGAGTCATTGTGCTTTGCAGATGAGATAAAACAGAGTGACGCAAAAGTTGTTCATTAAACTAAACGGAAAAACATTTTTGTTTTGTCTCATCGAGCCTTTTGTTGCAGAAGCTTGACTGTAATCTATTAAATTAAAACAGGAAGGTTAGGAGGAACAAAGGAAATCATTTGATTCATAAACTTGTCTGTGTGCTGGGAGCCTGCAGCCAGCTTGGTCACTGCATCTCTGATTGGTTGATTATTTCTTCCAGCAAAGGAGGCAGTCGTCTGTGAAGGCAGAGCTATTACGAGATGCAGAACAACTCAGGAGATCTGGGACACGGTCTCTGTATTTCCAAGTGCACCAGTGTAGTCTGACATGGCCTTTATTGCATCTGGAACCAGTCCCGTAGTGTGATACATAAACAATGCATATGTTTTGTTTTTTTCTCACACACGCACACGGTTGCAGGATATTCAGTGACAGGGTGCTGACCTGATGCATTCTTTAAATCATGCAGGCCCACATTCTTCAAGCAGCCTCGGCCTGATACAGGGAAGCGCTAAAGGAATACAAAAAAGGATTGGAAAAAATTGAATTGCACAAGAGACAGCTACACAGAGCCATCCTCCATACTATGATAGCAATTTCGTTTCATGCCATGTATGACTAATCGATTTACTGGTGCTATAGGGAACTGCATCCAACTGTCATTGTTTTGTGAAATGAAAGCCAATCTAGAGTAAGCTGGTCTGTTTGCTTGGAACTCTGGTGTTGTTCTCTGTAGTATTTTTTCTGTTACAAAGACAAAAAATATTTTATTTTCTCATCTTCGCTGATTATTGTCTGAATATCCTATTTAGGTAAAATATTATTGATTTTATTTCTTCATTTTGATTTGCTCTTGTGCAAAAAATACAATTTATTCATATTTGAGAGTAGGAACTGGCAGAAGAAATCAGGCTAGTGACTGCACAAAATTTCAAAATAAAGCCTTTAAAGGGGCCATACCATGATTTTCCTAAGTCTTTCAGAGTGAACTATGTATATATATATATATATATATATATATATATATATATATATATATGATCATACATTACCTTTGGAACTCTTTTGTGAACTCTTTTCATACCAGGAATTAAAACGACTTAATCTATGAGGCTCCGCCTATCGCTCTTTGAGGGTGCCGCCCATTTCATGACGTCATACTAGACCCGTCCTCGTCAGCGTGTTGCTCATGAAAAAAAAACTTCAATTTTTTTTTACTGATATACTTTCTGTGTAGCCCGGGCATTTATCCCCAACATTTGGCAAAGATTAAATGGTGATGGCTAATGGGTTCATTTTGCAGTGAAATTCGTGCAGACAAAATGCAGACAACACCAGATGAACATTTCAGGATGTCAGGAAATACTCCACTAGGAAATAGTCTGTGCCCTTTCTTTACCAGGAAATAATCTGCTACAATCTCCACCAGGAAATAGTCTGCGCCCTTTCTTTACCAGGAAATAATCTGCTACAATATCCACCAGGAAATAGTCTTCTACCCTTTTCCACCAGGAAATAGTCTGCTACAATATCCACCAGGAAATAGTCTTCTCCCTTTCTCCACCAGGAAATAGTCTGCTACAATCTCCTCCAGGAAATAGTCTGTGCCCTTTCTTTGCCAGGAAATAGTCTGCTACAATCTCCTCCAGGAAAGAGTCTTCTCCCTTTCTCCACCAGAAAAATAGTCTGCTTTCTTTCTCCACTAGGAAATAGTCTTCTCCTTTTTCTCCACCAGGAAATAGTCTGCGCCCTTTCTTTACCAGGAAATAATCTGCTACAATCTCCTCCTGGAAATAGTCTGTGCCCTTTCTTTGCCAGGAAAAAGTCTTCTCCCTTTCTCCACCAGAAAAATAATCTGCTTTCTTTCTCCACTAGGAAATAGTCTGTTCCCTTTCTCCTCCAAGAAATAATCTGTGCCTAGATTAAATAGTCTTATCTTTTCTCCACCAGAAAATAGTCTGCTCCCTTTGTCAACCAGGAAATAGTCTTCTCCCTTTCTCCACTTGGAAATAGTCTGCTACAATCTCCTCCAGGAAAGAGTCGTCTCCCTTTCTCCACCAGAAAAATAGTCTGCTTTCTTTCTCCACTAGGAAATAGTCTTCTCCCTTTTCTCCACCAGGAAATAGTCTGTGCCCTTTCTTTGCCAGGAAATAATCTGCTACAATATCCACCAGGAAATAGTCTTCTACCCTTTTCGACCAGGAAATAGTCTGCTATAATCTTTTCCAGGAAATAGTCTTCTCCCTTTCTCCACCAGGAAATAGTCTGCTACAATCTCCTCCAGGAAATAGTCTTCTCCCTTTCTCCACCAGGAAATAGTCTGCTACAATCTCCACCAGGAAATAGTCTGTGCCCTTTCTTTGCCAGGAAATAGTCTTCTCCCTTTCTTCACCAGAAAAATAATCTGCTTTCTTTCTCCACTAGGAAATAGTCTGTTCCCTTTCTCCTCCAAAAAAAAAATAATCTGTGCCTAGATTAAATAGTCTTATCTTTTCTCCACCAGAAAATAGTCTGCTCCCTTTGTCCACCAGGAAATAGTCTTCTCCCTTTCTCAACTTGGAAATAGTCTGCCTTCTTTCTTCACCAGGAAATAGTCTGTTCCCTTTGCCCTCCGGGAAATAGGCGGTTCTTAACTTGTGATGTAAGCGCGTGAGGACTTGCTCGTTTTCGTGGGTATGGGAGGGGCTTATAAACAATTCAGAAGAGTTTAGTATCCTGAGACTTATGGCAGGGCGGGGCTTGTTGGAAGTAAATGAATTTCCTCTGTATTTATTTCTGTTACTCATCAATCCAAAATGTTATTAAAGCAATAATGAAGAAGTAGAAGGAAATGATCATGCAAGCGCAGCAGAATTGGATATTATCAGCCTGAGTTGGGTTACAGAGTTTCTCATTTGACTAAAAGTCACAGCACATTTGTGAGTCAGTGTTTCTGCAAATGTGAGGCAGTAGTACCCTTCATAATGACCCGTGAGTCATTTCTGCATTATTGCAGCTAAAGTGTAAAACACTGACTCGCCTCCACTTGGATTACAGGCTATCCCTAGAAAGTGTGAGCATATTTGAAAAAGTTGATTACAAAATTTAAAAAAGAAATTCTGTAGTTACAGCAAACAGGGATATGTTTGATTCTGGTTACACAGGAAAACTTGGTGTTTAATTGAATTTTCTATGGCTACACGGAGAACAAGTAAAGATGTTTGTTGGGATTTTCTCACACTTTTTTAATTTGTTGTCCAGGCAGCAGCATAATTGATGCACCTTAACTAGATTCAGGGTTACTATAAATTAGTTTAAGGTCTTTCAATGGGGTCAAATCAGGATCAGCTTAAAGTGAACGAAAAAACAGATTGAAAACTTGAAAAACAGACATAATTGGAAAAAAAAGAAAATGTAAAAACAAGACGTGAATTTGAAAAAAAATAAAAACAAGCCCCGCCCCCATGTAAAATTAGGATCAGCTCAGAAATTAAAACTTGAAAATCAAAATTGAAACTGTAAACTATTCACTGAAAGTGAAGATGCCAAAAAGCAAAAAAAGTTGAAAATACAAAACAGCAGCTGTTACTAATGGAGAAATTAATTTTCAGTTAGTAATTTTTACATTTATAGTTTTTTT
>NC_050516.1:35013615-35085877 GCF_002922805.2 Oryzias melastigma
AAATTTTCAAGATCAGTATTTGTTTTTCAAATTTTCAATATTTATCTAAAGTTTTCAGTTTTTTTTTAATTAAAAAAAAATTTATTCTTTAAATTTTCAAGATTTATTTCAAGTTTTCATCTTTTCTCCAAATTTACAAGATTTATTTCAAGTTTTCAGTATTTGTTTTTCAAGTGTAATTTTTTTTCCAAATTTTCAAGATTTATTTTAATTTTCCTTTTTTTCTAATTTTCAAATAATTTCAAATTTTATTATTTTTTTTTTATTTTCAATGTCTTGTTTTCACATTTTCTTTTTTTCAGTTACAATGTCTATTTTTGACGTTTTTTGGTTCTCTTTAAGCTGATCCTGATTTGACCTCATACATACCCTCCATCTTCTAGGTTGATATGATAGGAAATGAAAATCACAAAATAAAGATCAAGTAGAGCAGGAAATACCTTAATTATATAAAAAAAACAATAGAAGAAACATATAGAAAGGTAACGTTTTTAACATCAGAAAATGTGGCTCAAAAAGAAGAAAACATGTAGAAAGAACATTTGGGTAGATTACAAAAGTAGGCACAGCTTTGGATTATTAAAGATGTCCCAAGTTAATACCATCTGTCACATTTTTTCATCTCAAATTTGCAAATAGATAAATAAAGTTTCCCACTAAAAGCCCATGGAGAGATTTTTTGGCTCCTTAAGCCTCTGCTCACTGAGATTTCTCACATATTACCTAATGCACCCTCCAGTTATTTTCCACACACTTTCTTTTTTTATTTGTTTATTTATAATGTTGGTTTTATTCAAATTAGAGCATGCTGTAGGCAACTCTGCCATGCAATATAAAAGTGGACGGCACAAGTCAGATCAACACATTTATTCATGAGCCTCTGGTTTATTTTGTTTGAATATCTTTGGACAATGAGGATAAAACAGCACAGATACTGTGGGAATGAAGGGGGAGTTTAGAGGAACCTACCTTCTGGTCTACTTTTATGGATATTTATTTTCTTATTTTGATAGTAAAGGCTTAAAAAATATATTTAAGATACCAAAGAAGTCATTCTTTTTGTAATTTAACTCTGTATAAAGCGGGTTTTGTTGTTTTTCTTGTTTAGAGTTGCTGCTAAATAGGGCTGCGAGTATCTAAATACTCAGATATTTATCTTTTTTAGAAAAATTAAGTTTGAATATTTGTGATGTCCAAGAACGCTAATTTGCAATTTTTACAGAAGAGTATAGTGAAAAAAGCACTTTTGACAATATAAATGTCATTTCAAAATTGGAGAATTAATCTGGACTTTGAGTATATATATATATATATATGTATTTATAATAAATGCTCTATTGTCACCAGAAGTTAAAAAAATCTTCAAAGTAAAAGCAAATTTTTTTCAGAGATGAAAACAATCAAGTTTATTGAGCTAAATCCTGACAAATTGTTTTTTTAAATATAGTCAACAGTTTTAACAAAAAACATGTAATGAATATGAATTTAAGAACATTTCAAAAGTTTTCTGTCATTTTGTTGATTCTGATATCTTGTTGTAAATAAAGGTTGAAATGATGGTGATTAAATACATGCTTTAGTTTTAATACATCCAGGAAAAAGATGTACATATACCATCCATCCATCCATCCATCCATCCATCCATCCATCCATCCATCCATCCCTCTATCCATCCATCCATCCATCCATCCAACCAACCATCCATCCATCCATCCATCCATCCATCCATCCATCCAACCAACCATCCATCCATCCCTCTATCCATCCATCCATCCTTGCATCCAACCCTCTATAGATCCATCCTTGCATCCATCCATCCATCCAACCAACCATCCATCCATCCCTCTATCCATCCATCCATTCTTGCATCCAACCCTCTATCCATCCATCCAACCATCCATCCATCCATCCATCCATCCATCCCTCTATCCATCCATCCAACCAACCATCCATCCATCCCTCTATCCATCCATCCATCCATCCCTCTATCCATCCATCCATCCTTGCATCCAACCCTCTATCCATCCATCCATCCTTGCATCCATCCCTCTATCCATCCAACCAACCATCCATCCCTCTATCCATCCATCCATCCATCCATCCATCCATCCCTCTATCCATCCATCCAACCAACCATCCATCCATCCAACCTTGCATCCAACCAATCATCCATCCATCCATCCAGTTTCCGATTCAGAAAAATCCAATTTGTGGTTGCTGGAGCCTATCCCAGCATCTGTTGGGTAAAGTCGCAGTACTCTTGTCCCTAAACAGATCTATTGTAAAGCTCCATTCAAACATAATATGTCAAATAGTATAAATTGTGGCTTGACCTGTGAATTGTGGATCTTTATTCATGAATCAAATCATATTCCCACTTATAAGTAAAAGCAAAACTACTTCACAGTTTTCTCTTTTTTTAATCCAAGATTCAGTCATCCTTAGAGCATTAAAGTACATTCGGATATTAATTAGTTGAGATTTTACAGATTTGTTTGGTTTTAAAATACACATAATATTTAATAGATTGTCATGACTTAATGGGCACACTGTGTATTTTTTCCTGAACCGGTGAATCAATATTGTCTTTGAAAACTTCCTGACATTATTTAAGGCAAGGTTACACGGACAAAGTTCTCCGGCACAAGTGTCATTTTGGCGTGACCTCGGTCACTCGCTATGTGACTACAAGCCGTGATGATTGATGAGTCGTGCACATTTAGCAGAAGGACTGTCCTTGAACGCCTCACGTTCAGAACAGATGATTTGACAGGTCAGATGTCAGCATCTCACCTGCCGACTGTGAATCAAAGCGGAGTGTGTCAACATTTCCTATAACAGAATACAGCCGCAAATTCTATCTAGCATCTGTCGTCATGGATTAATGATGACTCACTTATGTGTTTATAAAGTGCTGGCGTGGTAATGTACATCTGACAAGATTAAGAATTACACTGTCTGGTAATGTGTAATTAGAGTTAACATACTTTTATTCTAAAAGTAGATCCTAAACTTGAAGCTTTCAAGTTTTAATGTTGAACTGTTTGGTAACATTTTGTAATAAAGGTGTTGTTACTAATGTTAGTTATTACGTTGTTATTTATGCTGAAAATCTTCTTAAGCTTCACTTAAGCATTAATAAACCGTAGTAAATTAATTATTGATTTTTAATTCATGCTTAATTATTTAGTAACCAATGTTAGTAAAGTACTTTTTGGTGCCTAAAGGGTATTTATTTACTTTTAAATGGGACCTAATGAGTACTTGCATGGTGCTGGCGGCTGTGGTGCAGCGTTAGGGTGGTCAACCTCTTACCGGTTACCGGTAAGCCCACTGAGACGATTGCATCGTGATATTGGACTACATGAATAAAATTGATTGAATGGAATTGGACTGATCAGAAACTTGCAGGTTCGATTCATGTGTCGAAGTGTCCTTGGGCAAGACACTGAACCCCACATCGCCTCTAGTGGGAGGTTGGTGCCAGAGTTCAGCAGCGAAGCCGCCATTAGTGTTTGAATGGGTGAATGGATCTGTGACTGTAAAGCACTTTGGGCCTTTGAGGAAGTTAGTAAGGCACTATATAAGTATACACCATTTACCATTTTACTTTTTGTATCTAATTAGTACTTACATGGTACTTTTTGTACCTAGTTGATACTTACATGGTTCTTTTTGTACCTACTTGGCATTTAAATAGTACTTTTTGTACCTACTCGGTACTTACATGGTACTATTTGTACCTAACTGATACTTACATAGTACTTTTTATACCTATTTGTTATTTAAATTGTACTTTTTGTACCTACCTAATACTTACATGGTACTTTTTGTACCTACTTGGCATTTGAATGGTACTTTTTGTACCTACCTGATACTAAAAAGGTACTTTTTTTAACCTAATTAGTATTTACATAGTACTTTTTGTACCTATTTGCTACTTACATGGTACCTTTTGTACCTACTTGGTACTTACATGGTACTTTTTGTACCTACTTGGCATTTAAATGGTACTTTTTGTACGTACTTGGTACTTACAAAGTACTTGCTATGAAGTTATGTGATACTTTTTATTTCATACTTGTGTGGTACCTACTGGATATTTATGCTGTACACACTGGGTTTTTACATAGTACCTACTGGGTATTTACATGTTGTGTTAATGTATCTTTTGTAGTACCACTTGTAAAAACAAGGTAACAACAGAATTATAAAATGGAATAAAGGCTGGTTTTCTTTCACAGTCCAGTAGCACCTTACTTAAGGAGTAAATACTGAGTATTACTCATATGAACACATCCAGCATCTATTACTGCAAGTACCATGTAGTTGATTAGAAATGGGGCTGACTTTCTTTCATAGTCCAGTTTCATTGTACTTAAAAGGTAGTCTCTGTGCAACTACTTTCTCCTTTTACATCAGGGGTCTCAAACTCGCGGCCCGCGGGCCATTTGCGGCCCGCAGGATGATGATTTGCGGCCCCCGTCTTCATATGAAAGATTACTGTTAGTGCGGCCCGCAAGGCTGATATGAATGACAGTTGTTATGTGCAGAGCTGAATGAACCAATCACAGTGAGGTATATGACTCTGGAGGCGGGACATCGGCGGTCTGTCCAGTGCCTCTGTCTATCATTCATTCCTTCCTCCAGTCAGCTGGGCGGAGGAGGAGCCATGAAGCACCAAACGCGATTTCTCGTGCCCCGCGCGGGGAATTTGCTGCTCGCGGCTCGTCAAAAAATGTGTTTCTGTCGCCGCGTGTCGAAGGGGCTACCAGCTCCGTCTGTGGATGTCTCTCTCAGAATGAATGAGAGACAGATATGATGTCGAGGAATACGTTTTTTGACGTGCTGACTGTTCCTAACCAGAACTCCACAAGCTCCGATCCTCAAACCTGTAAGCCCGCCCCGCGCGGGGATCCGCTGCACCCGCCTGTCAGACACGTGATCCTGAGTTTGGCTGCACCTGCGTGCGCGTGTCTGTGACTTTTAAGGTTCACACACCGGCTGTGTCGGCGCGCATTCCAGTCCATGTAAACGCGATAGAAGTCCGATATTCTGCTACGCGCGTTTGCATAAAAACCCCCCCCCCTCCGAATGCGTGCTGATGCAACCGCCGCGCGCACGAGCACCCCACACCTCCAATGAATAGAAGACGCATACAGACGTGGACAAAAGTGTTCATACCCCTCAGTTAAAGAAGGACAAACCCACAATTCTCACTGAAATCACTCAAAACTTACAAAAGTAACAATAAATAAAACACCTGTGATGTCAATTAAAGGACACACCTGAGTTAATCATGTCACTCTGGTCAAATAGTTTTCAATCTTTTATTGAGGTACCATCACTTTTGTCCAGGCCTGTTTCATTACTTGTTTTTTAAAATAATTTTGTTAATCAACAATTCAAAAGTGATGGCTGATTTTGATTGTTTAATTTTCATTTTTTTACATTTATTTATTGTTACTTTTGTAAGTTTCAAGTGATTTCAGTGAGAATTGTGGGTTTGTCCTTCTATAACTGAGGGATACCAACACGTTTGTCCACCACTGAAGGTCAGATTTATTTATTGTGAGGAGAGTTCTACAAAAATCTACATAAAATGAAATCCTTCAAAGAATTTCTCGTTACCGGGGCTTTTCTCACTCTGAAGGAGGATCTGTTAATACAGATATTTGAAACTGAACACAAATAATGAGTTTTCTGCAGTCAGTCAATATGTGGTTTCTTCAGTTGTCTGTATCTGTTGTTTGGTCATTATTATTATTTTATTTAATTATTACTAATTTACTTGTTTTTTTTATTCATCTTTTAATGCATGGTAAAAAACAAGAAAACAACAACAGAAAATTCTACATATATTATATGTAAAAATATTACACCTCAATTATGTAGTTTGAAATGGAGTAGGAAGAAGTTTAAAAACCTTTTTTTAATCCTACCCCCTAGCAATATATCTTAAGTTTAATCTTCAATATAAACTATTTCAGAAACGGACATTAACTACTCTTATTTTTTTATATATATAAATCAACACGGACAAAGATCTATTCACGTCGTTTATTATTTATTCATTATTTTGTGTTAAAAACAAAGATATTTAAGAACATTGGAATGTTTTCTTAGCGATTTTCTTGAGAAAATCCTGATGCGGCCCGGCCTCACCTAGACGCCGCCTGTAGTGGCCCCCGGCTGATTTGAGTTTGAGACCCCTGTTTTACATAGTACCACAAAAAACCCTAAAATTTGAAATTTGAAAACTGAAATACGATAAATGGTACTTTCTTAGTACTTACTCTGCTCTCAATAATGGTAAATACCACAAAAACACAAAAAGGTGCCACACAAGTACTATGTAATTACCTATCTTCTTACGTATGATGAATACCATGAAACACAAACACTCACTAAGTCAATAGAAAGTAAATTCTGGGTCATTTTTCACAGTACTTCAGAGGTAGTTTCTATTTATCTACTATCTTTATACACATGGTAAATACAATGAAACATACAATAAGTGAAGAAGTAAATTGAAGGTACTTATCTTGTTCTTACATGTGATTAGTACTACAATAGACACATTAACACATGTAAATACCCAGTACATTGTAAAATTAAAACATTGGTTCAATTAAGAAAAGTTCTGTAATTTGCTACATTTAAAAATATTCGTTTTTATCAAATTAAATTGTTAAGTTGAGTAAACTATCAACTCAAAATTTGCATTTCATGAAAAGTAAGAATTTTAAATGTAGCAAATTACAGAACTTTTTTTAATTGATCCAATCTTTCATTTTTTACAGTGTAAGTAGTAAGTAAAAACCAAGTGTATACAGCATAAATACCCAGTAGGTATAATATAAATACCCATTAAGTATCACATAAGTATTAACCAAATATTACCATATAAATACGCAAAAAGTACCAAGTAGGTACGAAAAGTACCATGTAAATACCCTTTAAGTATCCAGTTTGTAAAAAAAAAAAAACCCTGTAAGTACTGTACTGTAAAAGAAAATATTACCAAATTTTTACTCTAATGCAGAATCCTGAAAACTAAAATTCTTTTTTACTCTTTTTTTAGGTGCAGGAGTGGTTATGCCTGAACTGTCAGATGCAAAGAGCGTTGGGTATGGACATGACCACACCGCGATCAAAGAGTCAGCAACAGATCCACTCTCCCTCTCATCCCACCAATCCCGAAGTCAAACCAGAACCTCCGGCTCAGCCTGCACCCCAGACACAAGCCCCTCCCCCAAAGCAACTTTCCGCACAGACTCATCCCGTACCTGGTCCTCCAAAACAGACGGGTCCAGGCCAGCAACAAGCTAAGCTTCCCCCTGGGGCGGTCCCTCTTCCTGGGATGGCCAAGGCCCCCTCGCAGCCCGATCTGTCCCGGAACTCCCCAGCCCACCAACCCCAGCACCCGCGCCAGGACCAGACCCGCAGTGCCGGCAGCTCTCCGTCCCGACAGCCCCCTCCCCCAGAGCAGACGTTTGGGAAGTTGTTTGGCTTCGGTGCATCTCTCCTAAACCAGGCCAGCACGCTCATATCTGAGACCACTCAGCCCCAACAGCAGCCCCCAAAACCAGCCCCCAAACCCGGGGGGCCACAAGGTCCGGTTGGTGGAGCAAGTAAACCCCCAGGATCACATCCTGCACAGCAAGGGCCTCCAGCACCCACTCAGCAGCAGCAGCAGCCTCCTCCAAACTCATCGAAGCCTAAAGCCTGCTGCCCGCTCTGTAAAACGAGCCTCAATGTTGGAATCAGCGCAGAACCGCCCAACTACAACACCTGCACTCAGTGCCACTCGCAGGTGTGCAACCTGTGCGGATTCAACCCCACCCCCCATTTAACCGAGGTAAGGCTGGTTTCACCTGCTGGCTTTCTGTTTGGAAAGTTACATGCTGCGGTTTGTGTAACTAAAATCACTGATGTTTCTTTGTGGAGTCTTTGTTTATATTTAACATTAAATGATTTAGGGTTTATAGTTTGTAGTTGTAGTGGAATAATTATCATTTTTTGTTAGCTTTGCTGTCAAATAACCTGCAACATGTCAGTCAGTGATGTTAACTACAGTCTTCAAAATTTATCCATCAACACTGGAGCTGTCCTGATGCCTCCATGTGTTTGCTTTGTTCTCTTTAGTGGAAATATTGGATGCTTTTTCGTGTCCAGCAGACATACTTTTTGGATTCAGTGAGATCTCTGCGAAAAACTTTTTTTTCCAGAGATGACAATGAAGTGATGATATTTTTTAGCTCTATTATCAACAGACAGTTGTAAAGGATGATATTTATTTCTTAAATCCATTCCTACATCCACTGAGTGTCTGTTAGATTTAAATATGTGTTCAAGTTAGTGTGTCTAAATAGTTTTGTGTTCACCTTACACGGGTTTCCTTAAAGTTGACATAACACATCTTTACAAATGAGAGCTCAGCAAAAATTCCTGCTTTAAACTGATGAAAATGGCATTTTATTGTCAAACATGAACAGCAAGGCAACAGCAATCGCCATTAGCTCTTCCGGAGAATGGAGCTTCATCGGGCGGCTGCCTAGCATAGCCGTCGATTGAGCTCAATGAGCTTCGTGACAGGCTGGCAATCCATCCAACCTAACTGCTACAATCTCCGGCAAACCCATAGGTTAAGAAAATTAATGGACGTTCAGGACAAAAATCCTCGCATCGAGCCGCCATATTCAATCTCCTTTTTTACCCTTTGATCTTGTTGCTGAAAACATCAGGTGCCCAAAGCTGAGTCCCTGATTGGTTGACGTGCCGTGTCAACCTTGCGCGTCTTTACATTGACTTAACATTAAAACTTGACGCATCTGCCGGGTCTGGTGTGAATTATTAATCCCTCAAATCTACAGGTTAAAATAACATATAATCCTGCTGGTGTTATTTGGTGTCTTTATGAAAATAATTTCTGTGATACAAGCCAGATTTATACAATCTCAAGGCAGGAAAATCACTTATTTATAAATAAAGTTTGATTTGATTTAGACTTTATGACATTTTTACAGAGGCCCTGAAGTGCAAATCAAACCAACAAAACAAATATAAAAAAACCCATTTCATCTCCAACATCAAAATGAAGTTTTAGAAGCCAGAACTTTATTCCAAAAATATAAAATACAAAAAAAAAAGTTAAACAAAATAAGCAGAAAATGTTTTGGGGAAACAAAAGGCATTTCCAGAAATCAAAAGGAAAAAGTTAAACAAATATGAAACCAGAAAAGGTAGGTATTATGGGAGGTCAAGAGGACATCCCTGATTGGACGATGATGTTTGTTCATCTTTTTAACTTCTGGCCAAATACACTGGAGAAGTTTAGTGACTGATTAATCAACTCTTTATCACTGTTCAGGCTCAACATCTGTCTGCTTTCCTTCTTCTTTAAAACTCAGTTATCATATCAGATCAGTGACATCCCATAATACCTTTTCGGCTATTGATTTGGTTCTATTTTCTAACTTTTCATTTTGATTTCTGAAAATGTCTCTTTTTCCTGAAGCTTTTTTATGCTTTTTGTTTCTGGCATTTTTAAAACAAAGTATTAGGGCCAGTTTACAAACTTTTTTTTTTATTACGACTTTAAATCTCATAAATTTATGATTAAAAAGTCGTAGCTGTCAAATTATGGGAATAAAGTTGTTTATTTATGACTTAAATATTCATAGGCTAAATTTATGACTTTTATTCTTGTAGATTTATAAGAAAAAAGCTTTTTTGGTGTCCCTTATACTTCATCATATATTTTAATTTGATTTCTAAAATGCATTTATTTATTTATTTATATATATTGTTTTGTTTTCCTTGTTTAATTGTTGTTTTGTTTTTGCATTGAGAGATTTGTTGATGTGATTTGCACTTCAGGGCAACCAATTCTAAAAGATGAAGGAAAATAAAGCAGATATTAATTAAATGTTTTTTTTTTTAATTAAACCCCGACAAAGTATGAGTACAGACAGCACACTTAAAAAGTAGAAGCAATAATTTGCTGTTTAAACTAAAGAAACTCATTTTTTAAAATTCGTATAAATCTGTTTCCATACATACTGCCTACATTTCATCTCACTCAAACTCTGTGTTCATAAAACTCTTCTGACCTTTTTGCTGCTCTCCAGGATTTCAGTACCTGCTCTGTTTTGCTCTGTGGAATTCTTTCATGTTGGAAACATATTAAAGTTCCAGCCATGACTCACCTTATCAGTGAGTCTAGCCTTGAGCGGCAAGGAAATCTATGAGCAATCTACAGGAAATAGAACCTAATTAAGTTCAATTTATTGGATTATCTTGGTATTTATTAGTCATACTGAGGGTCAGATGAGGGCAGGTTCTTCTTTTACTGTCTCTTTGTCCTGCGTCATGGTGGGAATCTTATTGTAGGAATAGAGACCAGCAATGGCTTCCAGAGCCAGGCAATAACAGAGTTTAATTATGCAAATCAAGTCCAATTGAATGATAGCCATAATAGCAGGCTTGCTGCAGAGCTGAAGCTTTTTATGGGCATGTCTTGTCTTCCCAGGCATCCGGTTGTCACAAGCACTTGCAGAGGCCATTTGTAGATCGCTATGGAAACAGAGAGTTAATTTGTTTGTCAGCCTTCCCCTGACTTGGCTGCTGTGATGCTGAACGGAGTCCAAAAACTTTCAGGGTGCTGCTCGGTATTATTGAAGATGTGATTCTGCTGGGGGCTGCGTGACGGCGTGGTGCCTCAGATATGTGTGTTTGTCTGAAACCGAGATCTGCAACCTGCGGCTCCAGAACCACATGTGGCTCTTTTAGCTCTCTATGGTGGCTCTTTGGTTGAAGAAAAATAATATAACAGTAATTTTTTAAAGTTTTTTCATTTATGTAATTTAGTTTACTAAGGAATTTTAGGCTATTTTGGAGTTTAGCTAGTAATTAAGCAACAAGTTAGCTTTTTTCTGCCTAATTTGACCTCTACTGAGTTAGCTAAAAAAAAGTAGCGATAAGTTTTTGGCTAATTTGTTATCTACTGAGATTTTTTAGGCTAATTTAGAGTTTAGCTTCTATGTTAGCAACAGGCTAACATTTTTGAACAATTTAGTTTACTGAGGAATGATAGTCTATTTTGGAGTTTAGCTAGTAATTAAGCAACAAGCTAGCTTTTTGGCTAATTCGGCATCTACTAAGGTAAAAGTTCAAAATAAAAATAAAAAACATTTTGAGAGATGCTAGTTTAATTTTATATTTTTGCTTTTGATCGTGCCAAAAACATAAAAAATAATTCCTATTTATTTATTTTTTTAATGGTAATGAATTATCCAAATTTCTTAAAGGCTAAAGTAAATCTATGTGGCTCCCTCAAGATTTTGATCAGTAGAAAACTAGTCCAAATGGCTCTTTTACTGTTAAAGGTTGCCGGCTCCTGGTCTAAAATGATATATTTGGTACATTCATAAACAGCAAAAATAGTTTTTACTTTTCTCAAGCAATTGTCTTTTTATTCTATTACAGATTTGAAGTATGTAACAAACCTAGAATTGTTACTATAATCAAAGTATTTTGTCATTTTATAACAGGACGTCACACCATATTCACCTTCTATATTAGTGTTAATTCACCAGATATGTAGAGAATCGGAAGACACAGCAGGAAGTCCTCACCTGAGCTTACATTTAAAAGCTTAAAAGTTGATAGTTCTGAGAAGTTTTTTCAACAACATCATTGTTGAAAGGGTTTCCAAAAAGTTAAGGAAATTTCCAAGAGAATCTGGCAACAGAGAAAAAATATGGCGCCCAAAAAATTAATAGCTGGAAGTCCCTCCTCCTGCTGGAGCCGGGCGCATCAAAAATATCGTTTTAATCTTTCAACCTTTTTTTCACTCTTTTATCGACCCTTTTTTTGACGTTTTTATTTTTTCTGTGAAACTTTCTGTCATGGAGAAAAAAACGGTTACAGTTTTTATCACATTCAAAAGCGTAAAAGCTCATAGTTCTTAAAAGTTTTTTTAAAAATCTTTTTGAAAGGGTTTCCCAAAGTTTAGGAAATTTCCACTTACGCAACTGGCTAAAGTTACGACTTCCGCTTCCGGTTACAGATTGATTTTGACGCCATCTTGCGTGTGACCAGAGACCGCTCGAAATTTCCGCTTACGCAACCGGATAAAGTTGCAAAATTTCCGCTTCTGGTTGGAGATTTTTTTTCTGGCGTCGTTTAGAAAGGCACCAAATCCCCCTTTATTCTCCCGACCAATGAGCTCTTCCAACAAGCTCACTCCTGATTGGTGAGAGTGGTTGCCACAGAAACGTTGACTCAGACCGACTCCGACCAATCACTGCTTACCGATGATGTCTGGTTCCAACATGGCAGCCTCCATATCGGCTAAAAATGGAGACTGAATTGGGTTCATTTAATTGGAACAGGAAGCAGGTCGTTTTCTACGGGTGACATCACACTCTCTCTGTCCAGTTCATATATACAGTCAATGATGTTGCCATAAGAAAGTTATTTTACACAACACATCTTTGAATCACAGTTTATGAGTACTACTGACCTGAGGACTAACAGTACTCGTGTAAACACGTGTACTTTCCCTGCTAGTCGTTGGCTCCAGCTAATGCCGTCTAGTTTTTGTCAGACAGCGAGTAATCTTTAAAGATGGCCGATGTACCAAAATCTTTTTGGTAAACAAAAACAACAAAATAGGGTCCTTAGATTCCTTTGCTTTTATTAAGATTAGCAGTCAGTGACTACAATAAACGTTGATTGTCTCAAACTATGTGTGCAAGAACATCATGATGTCCTCCAACAGACCTTTGAGTATCAGCTAAACCTATGAGACAACAAGGATCCACTAAAGCCTAAAATGATCTGGGAAGGAGAATGTGGAGGGAATTTACGTCAGCTGCACATCACAAGTGATCTCTTATTACAGAAATTAATTTATGCTGGTGTCATCTAAATAAGTCCAGAAAGCTTGTATGTATACTTAACCGATACTTCAGACAGACACTCATTCCAGCTTCTGGTGTTTCTGACACAAGTTAGAAAACACTTGAAAAGCAATCTGTTCAGAGGACTCTGAGATCTGGGATTCTTCTGCAAAATACAAACAAGGCTTGAGAATTTGTCTTATCTATGATTAATTGACATCCCTATTATGTGTCATTATTTAGTATTCTAAGGTTTGTTAAGGAAGGGCTTAAGCGTACATCTGCATTTACCAAAATGACCCTTATAGAATATGTATTCATTAAACATTATTTTTATCCTCTTTTTCCTTTCTTTTTTTTTCTTGCTATATGCTATATAACTGTTAATTTAAAATCATAAAAGCCAAAATCATGGTGTCATGATGATACTAGATTCTCAAGCCTCGTTTCTGCTGAGCAGCCCTGTACTACGGTCGGTCCGGTTCCATCCAGTATTTTGAGCATTTCCATTGTTAAATGGACCCATTAACCAGTTCTGACCTGTACCTCTTTGTGGGCCTGCAACCGTTCTTGGTCTATAGAAAAATAGAACGGGACGGTTGGGGCAGAACCGCTGTTGCCACTTGCTGATTGGCAGAAAGTGATGACGACATTAGAAAGCTCCAATGTAGCGCTAAGCTAAGGATTCCGGTTTCCTCTTTACAGCGATATTCTTCTTAGCAATCTTTTTTCAAATAGCATTAAATTCCTGTTATTAGCTGTAATAACTGCTGGATGACCCCTATGGTTGTTGCCTTTCTAGTCGTCGCACGAAAACGACACAATGACATGCTAGTGGTCAAAATTGGAAAACCTGAAGTTTATTTTCTAGGACATAGTTTCTGCAGAGAGACTGTAGTTCATTAGAAATTCACATTTGAATCGTTAAACTCTGTCCTTCTAGCGCAGGGTCACCAACCTTTTTGACACTGAGAGCTGCTTCATGGGTACTGAGTCATACAAAGGGCTACTAGTGTGAAATAACAAATTTGCTTAGTTTGCCTTTATTAAACATTATTAATAATGAATAATGATACTCCTCTATGTGAAGACACTGACTTCTCACCATAATTATCAACAAAGACGACAAGCTAGGAAACAAATATCAATATTCAGCACTTTATATATCTCAGTAATTGTTAAATCTTCAGATAATAACTTACATTTCATGGGAAAAATGTCCCATTTTCACTATATTGTACTATGTTTATTATATGTAATGTTAAAGAAAAATCAACTTACACATTTTTAAACAAATCTTGTCGCATTTTGAACTAATGATCAAATCTGCAACATTTTTAACTAAATTATTGATCTTTGAACTGAAGTAGGTCAGAGGTCACCTTAACTTATCTAAAGTTTAGATAAATTAAAGACATTTTAATTTTTAAATCTGTGTCAATGCAATTTAAAAAGAAAAGTAACAAATTAAAATTTTATTCTAGATGCAGCTCACGTGTGAGTTGTGTCATTTTTAGAAGAGACGTGCGGTTAACTTGTGTGGTCCTTGGGAGAACCTGGTGGTTGGAACCAGGTTGGTGACCCTGTTATAGATCCACTCCAATGAAAATTGTACTTTTTGTGTTTCTAACATGTATTTATAGAATTTTACTGATAGTAGAGGACCTATATAAAATAATTTACGATTAAAACTGTGTTTCTGGGTTTTTCTTAATTAAATTCAGGAGTAGATGAAAACTAGATGCTTGAAAATGCTCAGACTAATAAGTGGCTATTACGTCACACCAACAAGTATTTCACGACTGCATTTTTGTGTCTGCTCCTGATTCAAAGAAAAAAAATGAAACTTTCATAATATATGTCCTCGATTATGAAAAAAAAAATCCACAGGAACATTTAAAAAACAAACAAAAAAGCAATTTTCGTAGCAGTCGGTCTATAATTTAATTAGATCCATACTAAGCCAAATTATTTTTTTCACCTTATAAAACCGTCTAACATAAGCCATATTTGCCCTTTAAGGTAGAAGACTTAAAACATTGATTTTAAAAGATAAGTGTTTAAGTAAACTGTGTTAAATAAGAATTCAAAATAAATACCAAAATTCAAAAATATAATTCTTTGTTTAGATATTTGTACTTGAGCTCATTCATTTTTGGAAATATTCATAAACATTTTCTATCATACTGCCAGTGACAACATGCATAATGAATTCATAGAAAATTAGGTTAAGCAGCGATCGTGTGAGTAAAAGTCAGTCTTTAATATGATGATGAGCGGCCGTAAGGAAGGAAGGATGGGGGAGGAAGGGATGAGGGGGTGAGGTGAAAGACTGAGAATCAACAGAAGAGTGAGAATCAAAGATAATGAGGGACGAGCTTGTCACGTTGCAGAATTTTTCACATCAATTAGAGCTGAAAGTCGGGTGTGATTCTGAGTAAATAAGATGTCCTCGTTTTGGGACATTTCCCTCCGTCATTATGCTTCTCAAGGAGATTAAAACCAACAGTGTGTCACTGTCTTTCCCCAGAGTCTGGCTATAAATAGAAGGCGAAGTTTGTTCACTGATGTGTCTGCTGCTCAGCTGGATTTTCAGTACAGTAAATCCTCATTCCTGAATTTCCTCGTCTTTCTGTCTCTGCCTTTGCTGCTGTGGCCTTTTCTGGCCTAACGAAGCAGATTTCGCTGAATAGCTGTCATGCTTTAGCTCTCTGACTGCACATACAGATTAAGGTGTGTTTTACATTCTGGATTATAACTCAGTACACTCCAACAGTATTTTTGTCAGTATCCCTGTATGTCTACGCTTTTTGTCCTTCTAGTTTTGCAGGCATTGGCTCTGACTCTGTGTGTCTGTTATGATGATATAGAAGCCTGCCCAGTGTTTGTAATGAGGTGGAGGGCCTGAGTGGGTCATAAATAAAGACTGAGCTGTAGAAAAAGTGTGGAGAAACAGAAAACATAGCTCATAAATAATTCAGGGAGGGTGAACATTATAAATAGTTCATGCAGCGTTGAGCAGTGAGAGAACTGTTTGATTCCTCTTGTCATATAGGCTTATAGCATGTGTTGTGTCCCGCCTAAGCTTTATGTCCATGTGGAGACGTGCACGTGTGCAGGTGCATGTGTAATCTATAAGAGGAACAAATACTGCACAATAAGTACATTATTCCTATACTTTCTACTGTTAGAACAAGAAATGTTTGCTGTGTTTGGAATAAGGTTACATTTTTTAGATGACTGTATATGAGAACTGGACCCGGGTGAGAGACGTCACCATAGACCATCCTTAGTATGATCTTTACTATTATGTCTTTAATGTTAATGACAATTTTTTTATTTAAAAAAAATAGTGTTCCAATTGTGATTATGGAGTTTTTAACCAAAATCCCACCACCTAAATGTCTTAAAGAGACATTTTTCATGTTGATCTGATGGCTCTGATCTCCTCTAAGGGGGCGTGGCTTTTGGAGCTGAGCTGTTTCCCACAATGCATTGTTTTGTAGTCATCAAGCGCAGCACCAGATTTCCAGCTGCTCTCACCTAGGCAGGCGCCTTGCACCACCTCTTTCTCGTGATATTTGACGATGATTAACATGTGACGTCAGAGTAAAAAGTACCCAGCATGCACTGCAATCCAGGCGTCCGCCTCCATGATCTCAAACACACCTACTATTTCTATGACAACCACCCTCACCGATCAGGAGCAAGCTTTTTTAAAGTCCACAATCAAACATTTCAAGCATTTGAGGTGGCGGCCAGTGGGTACCACCTTCTTTTATTGAGGCATCTGATTGGTCAGTTTATAACTTGTAATGAATATATGAGAAAAATCTGGATTGGCGAAACATGTCAAAATCAGAGCAAGAATTGTTATTCTGACAAATACAGCGACTGAGTAAAAAAATGTTTATTCCTCTATAAAAGTCTTTGGGATTTTGGCTTCTTGGAGCCAGCAGGTACTTCCTGTTTGGAAGGCGAGGGGGGAGGAGCCACATAGATATATGGGATGTCACTCAAAAAAGTTGCAGTGAATTAACTAAAAACAAATTATTGTGAGTTTACTTAGTGACACCTTCCTTTGTCTTTTTGCATCACTGGCTGCACAGTTGAGTTGCAAGTTCCCACCGGATGGTATAAACGCAGTCACACAGAGGAGCCAGCTCACACATTCACATCTGTGGCAGAGCAATAACAATTAGACTGTACAAAGAGAGGATTTTAACAGTCCATGACACATCTGTTGTAACTTTGCAGTGCATTTGCTTGTTGGTTTTGCTTTTCACACATTCATGGATGAGGAAATCAGACTCACAAAAATATATCCTCATCAGAGAGATGATCAAACAAAATCTGCTTAATCTCGAATGACAGAATTCCTAATTTTTACTAGCACACTTTTTTTTTTTCAACAAAGCAGGCATACAAACCAATAGATGCAGTGTTTTGCACATATTCCTCTCACAAACCTATAGATGAACATGTCACCCCCAAATCTCAACATGCTGGAAGTATTTTCTAAAAGTTGGCACCAGCCGGTGTCTCCCTCAGGAGTCTCATACAAAGCCAGATGGCTGGAGGCATCATGCATCCAAGCCTGCCGTGCTCAGCCTGGCTGCTCCCAAAGTGATGATGGTGTGCCATCACATGACTCAGGCAGCCATCCGGTCTCCGTCAGTACCGCGCTCGCTGCCTTAAAATGCTCCCGTGTTTCTTAAAGCTGCTCATGCAAAACACACACAAAACTATGTTTGTTGTTGCAGGATGGAGAGACAACAGCAGAGAACTTCACTATAGTTGATTCCCAGAAGTCCTTCCTTATGATGTCACTTTATGATTTTAGTTGACGAATATTATAAAGGGCTGAACTGAACAAATTAAGAAATTAAAAAAATTAGAAGAAATTGCTGAAAACAAAAAGGAAAAAAATGCTAATAAGGCCTTTTAGTTTAGGTATAATTTTCTTTATTTATTCAACTAATTCAACTTTATCATGACATGGAATAGAACTTTCTGCAAAAGCAGGAAGACATCTCACTAAGCTGCTGCTGTTTGAGTGTGTACCTGAAGAGTGTATGCGACCCCTGAGCTGATTGTAAGTTAGTTTTATTTTCATGATTTTATGTTTTTTGCCTCCTGGCCTGGTATCCCTTGAAAACAACATTTTGTCTCAAGGGACTTCCTGGTAAAATAAAGGTTAAAAAAAGTAATGAAACAAGAAAATGTAACTGAAAAATCATGCATCGTGCGTTTTGTTAAATATTTTATGGCCCTCTAAAACACTGGATGAAATGTACCCACATAAAGACCTCTTACGCAGGTTCAGGGAGCCTGACTAAGAATCTTTGCTTTATTACACACTTTAAATGCCATATTTCCAGCTTCATTGTGTTATTATGTTCTGCAAAACTTTTTTGATGAAATAAAAGTAAAAACATGCTCTACTAAATCATGATTTGTTTACTGTATTTTTGCACAATAGGGCACACCAGATTATAAAGGCGCAAATAAATGAATGGTCTATTTTCAAACTTATGTCATATATTAGGTGCAATGAACTTTAAAGCACATTAAGTGAGACAAAAAAGTCAGATGAGCCTGTCAGCCAGTTGGAGTTTATTAACTCTGTTCACAGTGACTCTAGGATTTGTTTGTAACATGTTACATTTTACTTATTTTGGAAACGTTAGCTGGGTTAGCATATGTACAATAACTCCAGACCTTGTTTGCAGCACATACACAAACAGACTGATACTGCTAAAACAAATGTTACTGTGACTATACCAACTTCCAACTTCATTAGTAACACTTAAAAAAAAAAAAAAATAAAGAAAATAAAAATGAGGCGCTACATGTTAGCATACTTACACTGAAATTTCATTGCAACCTGTAAAAAAAAAAGACGGAGATTTTGGCAGAATGCCATGTACTTCTGAAAATTGTTTCAACATCAGTAAATGCTACGATAAATAGATAAATAGCATGACCTGCAATAATGCAAGTGTGAATGCTGTCAGCTGAATGTGTCCAATGAAGATGCAAACGCTGAAGCTTGCCAAAATATTAGCTACATTCTAAATTAGCCAAAAAAAAACTGGAAACATTTTCCATTTTGCCAAAAACAGCTAGCATAATGCTAAAACATAAGCTAAACTCTAAATTTGCCTAAAGAACATAATAAATGTCTAATTTTGACAAAACAACTAGCATAATGCTAAAATGTTTGCTAGACTCAAACTTAGCCTAAAAAACTGAAAAAAAGTCCAAATCAGCCAAAGCAGCTAGCATGATGCTAAAATATTAGCTAAACTCCAAATTAGCCAAAAACTGGAAAAATGTCTAAATTTAACGAAACAGCTAGCATGGTGCTAAAATATTAGCTAAACTCCAAATTAGCCAAAAACTGGAAAATGTCTAAATTTAACGAAACAGCTAGCATGATGCTAACATATTAGCTAAACTCCAAATTTACCTAAAGAATTTAGAAAATGTCTAATTTTGACAAAACAGCTAGCATGATGCTAACATATTAGCTAAACTCCAAATTTACCTAAAGAATTAAGAAAATGTCTAATTTTGACAAAACAGCTAGCATGATGCTAACATATTAGCTAGAAGCAAAATTAGCCCATGGAACAGAAACATTGTCAAATTTTGCCAAAACAGCTAGCATAATGCTAAAATATTAGCTAGACTCAGCCTAAAAAACTGGAAAAATGTCAAAATTAGGCAAAACAGCTAGCATGACGCTAAAATGTTAGCTAATCTACAATTTTGCCTAAAAAACATAAGAAATATCTAATCTTGCCAAAACAGCTAGCATAATGCTAAAATATTAGCTAGACTCAAAATTTGCCCCCCAAAACTGGAAAAAAAGGCTTAAATTAGCCAAAAACTGTTAGCATGTTTCTAAAATGAAAGCTAAATTCCAAACTAAAAAACACTGTAGTTGGTTAGCATTTTAACGGTTGAACTATGTTTCTCGCTGAAAGAATGCGGAAGTGCACAAGTTTCAAAGTGCACAAAAACTTTTGAAGAATTTGAGCAATTTATCATTCATTTCACATTGGGCATATTTTGCTCAATATTTTGAAATCTATGAATACCAAAAGTGCACGAAGTAATGTCCTGAATGTGATGAACGTTCTAATATCAAGATTTCTTTAATCGCTGAAAGTGTAATTTAATTTTTACTTGATGAAAAACGTATGGAAATGAGAAGAATCACTATAGTGTTCATGCTGTACGGCACTACGGATTATAGGGTGGACTTGTTTTTTTTTAATAAATTAAAACTTTTAAGTGGGCCTTAAGGTACGGAAGAATATGGAAATATATATGGAGAATATGGAGACATATGCAACACATGCACACTCACATTGGATGATTCGAGTTCCCACCTCAGCTTGTCTCAAATCGATTTAATGTTGCGAGATGGGAGCCTCGCCGTCTGTCAAGTTCAGAAGTAAATTTATTTGAAATACTTCTTTGCTGCTTGTACTCTATATATTTCAGCCTTTCCTCGTCCCATTTGGGAGATAAATAAATGTCACTCCTAGCTTGCCATTTTTCTTTTATTTGTGTTGTTCTTTTTTTCTCATGCTGTTGCTCCTGATGTATTTATCCCATGAGTCCATCATTCAGGACACTTCAATATTCCTTTTTTCCTGATTTGCGTTTTACTTCCCCTTATGTCGTAGTTTGAGAACCCTCACTGGTGACACACTGATTGAAAAACCTATTACATCTGGGTAGATCTCCAGCATTTCACATGACATGGCTACTCAACTCCACAGTGTGTTAACTCAGCCTCTGCAAAGAAAAAACAGGGCATTAGATACGCTGTGATTCAGACCCCTGTGTGTTTAGTGTGTGTTGGGAGTGGGTGTGGTCCTGTAGAAGCAGCTAATAGTCGAGTGTTACTAATCTGTTTTGAGGGAGTGTAGTGATCCCCTGGAGCACAGTGCTTAGCGTTAACACACCATTGTTAGGATGATCCACCCACAGAAGCAAATGGCATCAGAGAGTAGTAAGCCGTCTTGGATATTTAAGCTGAAACAATGCCATGTTTTTCCTTGCTTTCTTAGGCCACTGTTAAATTCAACAGAAGAGGAATATCTCAGTTTTACTTAAATCCTCTTTTACTTGTAAGAGTGTTAAAAGCAATGTTTGCAGTAACATTGTTTCAGTGCCAAGGTATGACAGGAAGGCAATGTTCTGCAACGGCTGCTTCCCTGTGAGATTATGAGGCACCTGGCAGAGATGACTCCCCGGGTTGGCAGCTTAAATGTCATTCACTCTCTCCTAGTTTGGCATCAAGTGCTAAACTCTAAATTGCAAATATATTTTTAACTCCACAACCTACACAGAAACAAAACTGCCAGCCCTGTTAAAAAAAAAAAAAAAAAAATCTAGTAAACATAACTGAGTGGTCCGGTACGGTCCGGTATTTTGAGTGTTTCCATTGTAAAATGGACCCAATAAACAGTTCTGACCCGTACCTCTTGAGGGCCCCCATTCGTTGTAGGTCCATAGAAAAATAAAACTAGACAGTTGCCACCCATTGATTGGCAGAAAGTGATGACGACATTAGAAATCACCAATTTAGCTTATTTAATGGTTTCAATTCTGTTTTACTCTTTAAGGTCGTATTCTTCTTATCCGCCCGCAATCTTCTGTCAAACAACCTAAAATTCCTGTTATACACGATGTAGAAAACGTAAACCAATAAAAAAACGATCTGCTGGATGACCTGCATTCTTGTTGCTTTTCTAGTCATCGCATGACAATGACACACTGACACGCTAGCGGTCTACACATCACATTCGCCGTGAAAATAAACCGCTCAGTGGAAGCGATGCTTAACTGAGTGGAAACGCTCACCAGAATTTATGTCTGTCACAAACAGGCAGACAGCTGCCTCCACTTGCAGCAAGTTTATTAGTTCAGACAGGTACTCAGCGCAGCTAAAAGTCCACAAAACTAAATCAGGGACAGGCAGGCAGAGGTCAATCATGAGCAGAAGAGAGTAGAGTTGCCAGAGTCCAGGCAAGGGTCAGGACAGGCAGCAGGCAAGCAGAAATGTGCACACAGTAGATCGCGCCGAGATAGAAACGCTCAGTAATGCAGGCAGAGTGGCACAAACAATACTTCGCACTGAGTGAGGCTCTGTGTGCTGATTAAGAAGCAGATTGTCAGATTGGAAATAGCTTAGGAGCATCCAGGAACTGTGCACTGGGGCTGCTGGGAGATGTAGTGCAGTCAGTTTTCTGGAGATGGCTCCCACTGGTGACCAGAGGGGGAGAACGCTTTCTCCTGACATGGTCTGTACCGTACTCCTGCCATACCGGACCGCTCAGTGGAATCGAGGCTATGTAGTCCTGATAAAGTGTGGTTCTGGTCAAGGTTTCCTTTCATTTGTCATTTTTTTTCTTTTATTTTTTATTTGTTATTTCCAACATACAAATGAAAAAAGTGAAAGAAAAATATTGGCAACAGAGCTTAAACAACATTAATAACTCAAATAGTATTATTGAAAGCCACGGGCGGCGTTGCTTGGCCTGTAAGCGTTATCCATCCTCAATAGTTAAATACATTTATAGCATTACCTGCAATAAGCCTACTATGAATGCTGTTAGCTGAATGTTGCCACTGAAGATGCTAGAGCGAATAGCTGAAAATCCTGAATCTGAAAGCTTGCTAAAATATTATCTAAATGCCAAATTATCAAAAAAACTGGAAACATGTCTAAATTAAACAAAAACGTCTTGCATAGTGATAAAATTTTAGCTAAGCTCCAAATCTGCCTAAAAAGATGGACGCATGTCTAAATTAGCCAAAAAAAGCTAGCATAATGCTAAAATGTTAGCTAAATTCCAAATGTACCTAAAAGAATGTATTCATGTCTAAATGAGCCAAAGATAGCTAGCATAATGCTGAAATGTTAGCTAAATTCTAACTTAGCTTAAAAAATTGGAAAAAATGTCTAAATTAGGCGAAATTAGCTTGCTTAAATAAAAGCTCAATTCTAAATTACCCTAAAATCGCAGTAGCTGCTGAAAATGAAGTTTGATGGTGTATTTAGCTGAAAACATCTCAAAGTTGTTGAAGAATTTGAGAAATTATTTATTCATTTTCTATGGAGCCTATTTCTCGCAATATTTAAAAAACGTAAAAGTTTACGATTACGAAAAGTACTAGCAGTAATACCCTGAACGAGCTGAACATTATAATACCAAGATTGTTGAAATTGCTGAAAGTGTGATTGAGCTTTTACGTGAGTTGTACTGAAATGAGCCGGAGAATCCCCATCCCCAATATTCAATTTCACCAGGTCAAATGCACATAGACATTTCGGTGTGTTTTCGAGAATGTGGCAAGGGTACATTTTTGCTCAGAAGTGCAGTAAGAAAGGAATTGCGAAAACAAAATGGTCCCTGCAGTCCATGAGGGCTCTAATAATTTCTAACAAAGTAATATAGCTATGTTGTTAAGCTTATTTAAGCCCACCTTTTTCATACACTTTATTGTACACTCCTCATAATTACACTTAGATCAACATCACCATAAAGTAGCAATAAAACTATATTCTAATGTGGTTATTACCATTATCTTGTTCACATCATCACCATCCCCCATACTGCTATATCACGCATCCACCCCCACTCTACTGAGACCAAACCATTTTTTATGAGGAGTTCAGAAAATGTGAGTATTTTGACTCACACAGACACACAAAAACCTTTCTGAATGATTTGCATCAGCCAGTTTTAGGAAAATATTCTACACTAGAATCTTCTTATGTATTTTATTCACCTTGAGCAACTTTAAATTGCAGTTGGAGAATTTTTGAAATGTTTCAGAATAAATTTGATCATGGCAATCAAAAGTAGTAGTAGTCTTTGGATGTACCTTGCGACGACCTTGATTGTGGATCGCACCGTATTGATAAACAGACCTGAAAACGTATCAGTAGCATTTGGTGAAGCTGCTATCTGGATTGTGCTGCACGTTAATCTGCTTCAGATTTGGTTGCTCCTCGATGGTCTGTATTTGAGAACATATCTTTGAGGTCACCCTCAGCTTGCTCCAAGCCCCGCCCGCACCAACGGTAAAGTGAGTTGATGAATGACTACGGGAAGTGCAGAGTGACGCAAACTTGAATCACCGTGGTTTTATCTTCCAGTGCCCTTCCCCTCCACCCTTTGAGGCCAACAAGTGAACTCCACATTGGTTTGAGATGAACTTCATCTTTAAGGCCTGGTGGTCACATTAACAAGCTGCAGCAATGCTTCACAGACTCCTGGTAGTGTCATGCCTATCTTCACTGGCGGAGTCACAGAGGTGGGCTGCTGCAGTCCTCCCACCACTGCATCGAGGTTCTCCTGTCTCAACACATCACTTCACCCACCTCATTTGTGCTCCCACAGCACCTCAGGCATTTGACTACACAGTATTACTGGTATTAGAAAAAAAGGAGGAGGTTAGTTGTACGTGCTCTACAAATTCTACAAGTCTGGTGACACAAATGGATACTTGTAGACGTGGGGTTGGATACTAGAAAAAGCCCAGTTTAGGCAGAGTAAGAGATGCAAGGAAAGAGAGCAGGAGATTGAGAGACAAAATGAAAGAGATAAAGCTCACTGATCGCTCAGATATTACATTTAACCCCTTGCTAATCTTCTCAGTCCTGCAGCTGTCAGCTGGCCGCGCTGGACATGATCAGATCAGTCAGTGGGGGTCTGAGCTGATCACCATAGCAAAAACTCTTTGGGGTCATTACCCCAGCAGAGAGCAGGGATTCATTTCTCCTTCATTTTTAAGCACAAGTTCTTTTACTAATTAACACGTTGAATTCATTTCATGTCTGATGACGGTTTCTTTTTAGAAGACCTTATAGAGCACGGGTCTCAAAGTCACTTTCCCTTGGGCCTCTGAGTCTGGCTGAGACTGGGCTGTATGGGGTTCCATTTGTGCTAAAAAATGGTTTCGCGTCCATTGTCTATGTCTACTGAACAAGTTTATTGAACGTTTGTTCATGTCTATGTACTACTAAGCGATATCTTCTGCATGTCTTGTGAAACAACAGGAGCTAAAAATGTTAGCAACTGATGCTAGCAACCGCTTTCAGTGGAAGGGTTGTGGACTTCGAACAAGCCGGATCAAACTCACTCATGATCGGCTCCAGTAGTTCCTCTAAAAACGTGAAAATGCGACTCAGACCGACTAGGACTAATCGCAATACAAGTAGCGGCGAAGGCTCTGGACTGATTTCGCTAGCGCTGGTGGTAGTGCATTTCCTATGGAGAACCTTAATTTTTGCTACGTCCAGTTCTCATAAATGGTCTATGATCCATCCATCTATCCACTGCTCATTTGGAGCTCGGTCACATGACCATCAGTCTAAGCAGAAAGGCCCAGACTTCCGTCTCTATACAAACTTCTTTCAGTTCTGCCAGCGAAACCCTAAGGCGCTACCAGTCCACCCTATAGATTGCATGTCAGTTATTGTGATCCATTTTAATCGAGGTTTGTTGATGAGAAATCGTAAACTGTGTTGATGGCTTGTAAAAGCTCTGCAATTATGCATCTTGTTTTGAAGTTGATGAATGACACAGTAATGTGGAGAAAAAGGAAACGGGTCCTGATTGATGGAGTGTACTCACCCTAATTGTTGCAGCAAGTGTCTTTTCACTCAAGCTAAGAATAATTCAGTGGTTGAGTAGAAGATATTTCAAAGCAATCAACTATTGATCTCTGTTAAGTAACCAAAACTAATAGGGTAACTGTTAAAACCAGTAAAAATAGGATAAATCTGTGCCAGGCATTGTATAATTGTGGAATAGTTGAGATCCACCAAATTTGTGAACTATTATCAGAGATCAATGAAATCTTTAATGAACAGTAGAAATCACTACAGAAGAACAAAACAAGTCAATGCAAAGACAAATACAAACTTAGGCTGAAACAGTCTGTCTACAGGGCAGCACGGTGGTGTAGTGGTTAGCACTCTCGCCTCACAGTGAGAAGGCTCTGGTTCAAATCCCAGCGGAGTTCTTCCTTTAAGGAGTTTGTGTGTGTGTTCTCTGGGGACTCCCGCTTCCTCCAACAGCACAAAAACATGCATCTTAGGTAGATTGATGACTCTAAATTACCTGTAGGTGTGTGGCCCCACGACAGGCTGGCGACCTGTTTGGTGCACCCTGGCTTGGCCCAACGGTAGCTGGATGGATGCTTGATCAGGTTGGTTGGTCAGGTCTGGTAATAGATGTCTTGCATGAGGTGACCTCAGTGTAAACTTACATACAATGTCTTGTGAAAAAGATGCCACTCCAGAAGAAATAGATGTAATTTTACATTCACACTTGGTATGTGAACGTTCTACAAGTGTGTTCTTGCAATGCACATTTAATAACCGTAGACCTGAAAACAGCCTTAATAATGTCCATAGTTACCCAGAGTTTTGAACAAAGAACACACATTTATGCACATTTACTTTGAGTTTTTATTGAAAGCGGTCGCTTGAATTAGTGTTTCCGAGGGTGATGTGAACGTAGCCTAGCTTTAAATGCTAGTTTTTTTGGAAAGGGAGGTGAGGTATGATAGGTTAACTTATCCAACTGAACATTGTTTATGTTTGTCGTTATCACAGGTTTGTCCATCTGTTCTCCTGGACAAGTTGAACATACATTCATTTATTTTGTTTATGTCCTTTTATAGTTTACTGGCAACTTTTCTCACTATCTTCTTTAAATCTCACAGGTAGTTTCATTTTTTTAACCACTTGATGAATAATTCTAAGGCTGTGTTATCCCACAGGGGGGCAAATCCTAAACACACCTTAGGTCGCCGAATAGGATAAAAACACTCTAAAACTACATTTTTGAAACTTTTAAAATATAACTTTGTGACATTATAAAAACAGTCAGGAATATTATTCCAGAATAAATCAATTTAAACCTTAAATAACTTTCAATATTTTACTTACTGTAAAAATATATTGTCAAAATCGTACAAGTTAGAAATGAGCGCAAGATAACATCGGGCCATTAATAACAATAAAATAAAATGATCTGGAGGGCCGGATCTGGCCCCCGGGCCTTGACTTTGACACATGTGGTCTAAGGAACAACATAACAAATTTAACTCTTAACAATGAAGGGAGCACACAGGTCAAGGTTTTACTAGACAAGCTTTACTATTGATTCAATTAGAGTGAGAAATCTAAGCTGGCAAACCGAAAGTCCTGCTTATTCTGCCAAAGTTGGTAGAAAATAAATGTAAAAAATTAAAAGTAGCAGCTTAAGTATAGAAGTCAATCATTCGAGACGATTGAAGCAGGGAGAGAAAGTTTAGCTCCGTGCAACGATTGTTGTTTTAAAGTTGTCGTCATACATTACCGGTCACAGCTCGGGTGACTTGTCAGGAAGTCCAAGCAGGGGGTGTATAAATACTCTTTGCTTGGCTGCTGGCTGTAGCTTTCCTATGATAGAAAGTCATCTAAAATAACACAGAGCAGAGAAGACAGCGTGATTACCTCGTCCTCTGGACTGGCATATGCGACAAGATGACACATGAACTGTTCAGGCTGTGCCTGCAGCGTGCAACCCATTTGTTGTCTGCAGCTTTAATAGTATTTTTTTTTACTCTGTTTGTTATCCAGTCTATATGTTGTTTTTATCCAACCTGAGTTTTGCAAATGGAACATTTGAGTCTTGAATCCTCTCTGCTGCGATCATTTCCTCGTTCTTGTGTCTGATTTAATCCCCTTCAGCCACTGCTACTTAATATCTCTGACATTAAGTCTAGAGGCTGATTACAGCCTGTACTAGTGGAAAATAATGAAAGATCAAGCAGAAAAGGCACATAATGAAGAGCCTTTAAGTATAAAAATTAATACAAAAAATAAAAATAAAAGGCACATTAAATACTTTTATTATTTAGTCTGCATTCGACACACTGACCAGAGGGGAGAAGTGAACTTACTTAACATTTATGTTGTTGATCAGGGGTCTTCTAAGGCAGGTTTTAGTGGTATAAATTATTTTAAATATTCTCTGTGGTACATTAACAGGACAAAGCAGGACAAAAAGGACACTGTTAAATGTCACTTACCACCTTTAGCCTTCAGAACATCGACATTTATCTTTTTGCCATTTCAAACATCTTTCAGTATGAAACACTATTGTTTTTCATGTTTGATTTTATTGAGGAGGTTGTATTTTTACAGGTTTTATTATACAGTACTTCAATAAAACTCATAATGTATGTTATAAATGTGTTTTCATATTAAAAACATGTATATAAACACACAGTTTGTTCAGAAAAGACAAATAAATAAAAGAATGACGGCATATTAAGATGAAGGAGCACTTCTAAGATGGGGTTCCTCAATGATCAAAAGAAAGTTTAAATACAATTTTTAAGTTGGAGAAAATACCTCATTGATTGATTTGAATTTCATTAATTAAAACAAAGAAAAAGACAGTCAAAACTGAAGAAAATACTAATTTATCAAATCAATTTAGGACATTAATTCATAAATTGATTCAAAAGTAAGTAAAAGAAAAGATGCTATCATTTTCATTGCTCTATATCATAAACAGATATATTTTATATCTTAATCCAATAAATATAATAAGACTTTGATCATTTGCTTGACAGAGTGGAAAGAATATAGTCACAGCCCTATTTAAATAACAATAGTATAACATTTCTTTTTAGTAAAAAGATGCTGTACTTTGTTTAAAAGGTATTGTACCTGACATTGATAGGTTAGAGATGTTCAAAACTTATCAGCGAAATATTAAGTTTGAAGAAGTGAATTATCCCAACAAGGATTGCAAACTGCAGGACTTTGATTATTCTTTCTGTCTTTGCTTTGACCCACCTTTATAATTCCTGGCCAATGACTGAAGAGATCTATAGTCACATTGTTTTGTGTAGAAGCTTTGGTTTTCGAAACAGAAATGTCTGGAATACAGACCAAACGCAAGGTTCAGAACTCGGTTTGGACCGAGGGACTTTTCCAGCATGAATACACCCCAAATCTGTTTCCACAACAGAATTACGCTGCCCAGTCGTGTTTGAACCCAGGTAAAAGCTGAGGTCAGAGTTTCATAAAGCTAACATACATCCATCCCTTCTTCATCAAGATGTATCTATGTTTAAAGTGCTTGGCCAAATCTGAATTCTTCCCCTATGGCTTCTCTCTACTTATCCAATTGAACGGGAATTTGGAGCGGTAGTAGTGTCCAAATTTTTTTAAGGGGTAGCTGACAACAAATGGGTGAAATGCTTGACTGGGCGCTCCCTTAGAGATAGGGCGAGAAGCTCTGTCACCTAGAGAGAACTCGGAGTAGAACTGGTTCTCCTCCATATTGAGAGGATCCAGTTGAGGTGGCTGGAACATCTGGTCTGCCTGCCTCCTGAGCGCCTCCCTTGGGAAGTGTTTCAGGCATGTCCCACTGGGCGGAGGTCCCGGGAAGACCCAGTACACACTGGAGAGACTACGACTCACAGCTGGCCTGGGACCGCCTTGAGGTCTCCCCAGAGGATCTGCAGGAAGTAACCGGGGAGAGGGAAGTCTGGGCATCTTTGGTTAGACTGCTGCCTGATCCCAGATGAGCAGAAGATGGAAGGATGAACACAAAGTTTGAAATAATCCAAAATTCAAGACTCCAGATTTTTTTTTCATAACAGTTATTGTATAATGGAAACAAAAATCAGAAACAGCAGTGAGGATAACTGCAAAGGGCTATAAGTCTACATTCGTGTTTAAAACTGTTGCAAAATAAGATATAAGACAGAAGAAACCAAAACAAGAAAAAAAAATATTCAAATGTGAAGTAATGGTTTAGTACTTCAGTAATTTTGTTTTAGTATGACTTTTGAAAGTTGTAAAACTGATGTTGTCAAGTATTTTCCAAATGCTGGTAGCTAATGTAGATGCTAGGCGACTATTGATGACATCATCAAGGGTTGCTATGTCCGAATTCCTCCCCTACTCACTACAGTGCTTTATATAGTGCGTTCGCCATTTTCTAGTGCTGTCCGAAGCTACTAATTCCAAAATCAAGTGCACTAGAAGTTTTCCAGAAGTCTTTGCGAAAAACTAGCGTTCATCAATGCCCACTAGATTAGCAAATATAGACAAAAATGCACTGCGGTCGAACAATTAAATGTGTTTAAATGTATTTTTTAATAAACCATCCACATTTTCACCATCAGAACACAGTGGAGTCATAAGTCGACGTCAAAAAATGTTTGTATTGATTCACTTTTGACGTCTTGAAATTGGTGATGTTACATTGTTATACGTTTGGAAAAACGGAAGAAAAATAGTGAGCAAATTACCTTTAAAATCCAGGACACTAAATAGTCCCGCACTATATAGTTTTTTAGTAGTTAGGGGTGTTTCTATGAGCCGTAGGGATAGAGAAAGAATTCGGCTTTTGTCTGTTTTTCCATACTCAGTATTTATCCCACAATATTAAACATTTAAGATATCTGATAATACCTGCATGTCAGGGTGACTCAAAGCTTGTTTTTGAGACATTTACACTGAAATACATCCACTATTTCTCTGAACTGACCATCTGGAGTCACAACATAGTTCAGGTTACAAACAAAAAATATATTTTATTTTGCATGAAAAGCAATGCTTCATAATTATGATTGCACAAGCATCTCTTTCAGCTGGTTGATCTTTAGGGGTTGCTATGAATGGCCTGCAGCTATACTGTAGTGCCACAGAGTCAACTGTAACAGGCTGCTGATGTCTGCTGGGAGAAAAAAGAAAAAAAAAAAAAGAGTCCTTCTGTTGAATGCACTGTAAAAAATAGAGGGAGACACAACATGTAAATAAAGAGCAGCAAACATGACCTAACCTGGTGTTACTTTGCCCCCAGAGGGACAGCATGGACCCACACATTTAATGGCAGATGACACATTGCTGACCTGCAGCAACACACACTGCAGGAGAGATCCTGAGTCCTCCAGCTTGTTTGTGCATTAATTTAGTTTAAATATTTTAAACAAAGGAAAGGAATATAATATTTTTATGCCCCAATAAGGTGTTTTTATTGTAATTCTGTGATAGGCATAAGAAATGGCTTCAACTTTGTGAAAATACAACCATTTTTTTTAGCAATAACTAGTTGTGATTGTGTTGTCATTGTCTCTTTGGTGTGTTCTGAGACCAGTTGGGCTTTGACAGGCTGTTACTGTAGTCCAGTCCTGCTTGCTCAGTGGATGATCCTTCATTTCCTCTTTAATCCACAGGCCTCTCCACGTGTTCTCATTGAAGGAGTAGCAAGGGATTGACCTACATACCTGCTTACTCTTACTGACCTGTCAGTGCTGTGGCGTGGTTCAAGCTGGCACACCGCTGAGACATGTGCTTGGTCACAACTCCTGCTGCTCACTTGGAGGTCTCAAACTGCAAATCATGGCATTATAGAGGCTGATGGAGCAAGAGTGTCAAACTCAATCGCACAAGGAGCCAAAATCCAAAACACACCTTAGGTTTTGGAATAAACATTTATTAAACACTCTAAAACTAAATTTTTTAAACTTTAAAACAGTAACTTTTTAGCATAATTATGAATGCTCTAAACTGAATTTGGCCGCTGAAGATGCTAGTGCTAATAGCTGAAGATGCTGAAAATGATAGCTGAAAATGCTAAAGCTGATAGCCAGCTAAAATATTAGCTAAATGCCAAATTAGCTTAAAAAAACTTAGGTTAGCCAAAACAGCTAGCATGTAGCTGAAAAAAAATATCTAAGCTTCATAACAGCTCAAAAAACTGAAAAAGCCTAAATTAGCCAAAACAGCTAGCATGTAAATATTAGCCTAACTCCAAAACAGCCTAAAAAACTTAAAAAAACATAAATCAGCTAAAGCAGCTAGAATATAACTGAAATATTAGCTACACTTCAAAATAGCCTGAAAAACATAAAAAAGCCTAAATTAGCGAAAACAGCTAGCGTTTAAATATTGGTCTAGCTTCAAAATAGCCTAAAAAACTAAAAAGAAGAAGCCCAAAATAGCAAAACCAGCTAGCATGTAGCTGTAATATGAGCTAAACTTCAAAATAGCTTAAAAAACACTAAAAAAAAAAATAAATTAGCCAAAACAGCCAGCGTGTAAATATTAGCCTAACTCCAAAACAGCCTAAAAAACTTTAAAAAACATAAATCAGCTAAAGCAGCTAGCATATAACTGAAATATTAGCTACAATTCAAAATAGCCTGAAAAACATAAAAAAGCCTAAATTAGCGAAAACAGCTAGCGTGTAAATATTGGTCTAGCTTCAAAATAGCCTAAAAAACTAAAAAGAAAAAGCCCCAAATAGCAAAACCAGCTAGCATGTAGCTGTAATATGAGCTAAACTTCAAAATAGCTTAAAAAACATTAAAAAAAACGAAATTAGCAAAAACAGCCAGCGTGTAAATATTGGTCTAGCTTCAAAATAGCCTAAAAAACAAAAACAAAAAAACTGAAATTGCCAAAACAGCTAGCATGTAGCTCCAAAATAGCCTAAAAAATCTTAGTAAATGCAAAAATAATCCAAAAGGCTGGTAGAATGCCAATTTTTAAAACTTTAAAACAGTAACTTTTTAACATAATTATGAATAATAAAAAGGCAGGTATATTATTCCAGAATAAATCAACTTAAACCTTAAATATCTTTCAATATTTTACTCTCCATTAAGTTATATTTTGCCAAAATTATACAAGTTTGAAATAAGAGCAAGATAACATCAGGTCATTAATAACAATAAAATAAAATGATCTGGAGGGCCGGATCCGGCCCCTGGGCCTTGACTTTGACACGTGTATCATAGAGGGATGGAAAGCCGTCTGATATACCCAAAACCATCTGAGTTTGACATTTACACACTAATCTTTGGCTGTCTTTGATCATATTGTGTCCGTATTTTCAGAATTCTTTTTCAATTCCTTGAAGCTGACATGTTCATAATTCCTTTGTCGTGCACTCCAGGACACACGGTGGTTAATAATTCACTCTGGCCCCATGCTCCTCTGACCTTTACTTGTTACAAATTAATGATGACCTCACATGCTTCATTAATCTCCGTGACAACTAAAACTAGCATAGATGATTTCAGGTTTTGTTTACATCCTTTTTTTTTTGTTGCCTTTTCTTCAAAAAAGGATCTTAATTCAGTTTATATTGAAACAAGTGAGCGTCTGTAGAATTTGACATTTTGAAGCACATTTGTGTTTTATTTTGTCATCCATACTGCCATCCTTCCAGCTCAGTTTTTCTTTTTTTCTTGGTATAATTTACCTTCTTACACACATTCGATGTTGTGTTTTGTGCCCCACTGGCATTTTCTCCTCAGCGTGATGCAGCGTTGAAGCATTTTAACATTGTGTCAGTGAAAGGCTTCCTCAAACAAGAGAAAGGACCTTCCCTTCGTATTTGATAATGAACACCAAAATACTTTATCTCAGTTCGGTCTGTGACTGCATTTAATGACAGCTGACATTTCTGGCTCACAGCTTGTTGTCGGGTCTTGGCAGAGACACCATGTGGAGGACTGACTTTTGCTGTGCGATGACTGACAGTAAGAAGGCAGTTCTGACTTTTGCCTGTACGAGGAGCTGAACACATACGTGTTCTTACACATTCTCGAGAACAAACTCACATGGGGAGGGGGCACGGTACTCTAACCTCCACCTATGCAGGAAGAAGGAGTTCAAGTGAAATTTAGGAAGACTAAATCTGTGTCAAATATTGATTAGGACGGTTGGATCTTGTTAGACTGAAGGAGAGTGCTCTGTTTTGCTCTTCAGTGTTGGGGTGTGTGGGTGTGTATGCTCTCACAGCATTTGAAATCTTCCCATCACTTATGGTCTCTCTGGCGCCCTCCATTGGCAGGAAATGATACAACTTTTTACCACATTTGAACCTCACTAGCATTCTTTTAGGGGAGTTTACATTTTTTTTAGCCATAATTCAAAGTATCATGGATTTCTCAATTTGCAATTTAATTTGCTAATTCTTTATGCAATTTTGCAAATGACAATTCAATATTCAATTCAGGCTTCTAAATTTTGCAGTTTAGAATTCAAAATGAAAAAATTACAATTCAATATTACAAAATTAAAAATAAAATCCATCCATCCATCCATTTTCTTGACCTCTTCTTCCCTTTCGGGGTCGCGGGGTGCCGGAGCCTATCCCGGCCACTGACGGGCGAAGGCGGGGTACACCCTGGACAGGTCGCCAGTCTGTCGCAGGGCCTCAATCACACACACATTCACTCTCACATTCATACCTAGGGGCAATTTAGAGTCACCAATTAACCTATGAAGCATGTTTTTGGACGGTGGGAGGAAGCCGGAGTCCCCGGTGAAAACCCACGCATGCACGGGGAGAACATGCAAACTCCACACAGAAAGGTCCCAGCCGGGATTTGAACCAGGGCCTTCTCGCTGTGAGGCAAGAGCGCCAACCACTGCGCCAACGTGCAGCCCCTAAAAATAAAATATTAAATGAAAACAAATTCAATTGCATTATAAATTATCATGGGTTTTTTTATGTCAAAATTCAAATAACAATGCATTTTACAAATTACGATTCAATAGGCAAATTTAACCATTCATTTTGAAAATGCATTTTGCAATGCACATATTTAAAAAGGACACTGGCCTTAAATTAATATTAAATTTTAATTTGTAAAATGAATTTGCAAATTGAATTGTCAATTGAAAATGCATAATACTTTGAAATATGGCTCAAAAAAACTTACATATTATTTCCGTTTCCTTCTGGATTTTATTAATACAAGCAAAAGTCATTTCTCAAACAGCAGCATCTAAATAAAGTTAATATAGAATTTATAATACTTTAACAGGAGCTTTAAGCTCTTGTTCTCAATTTTTTTATATATATTTTTCAACTATTTAAGGAGGTTTTTATTTCAAACTTTTTTATTGATATATATTTCTTTATTCCCCTTTCTTTCGCATATTATTGAGTTTCTCTAAAATGTATTTTGATTTTGTGTCGCATTTTGGACAGCAACCTTTTTTAAACTTCTATTCAAATATTTTTCTTAGCTTATTCCTTTCTCATTTATCAGAATTAGAATCATTTACTGTCATTATAATTGTGATGAGATTCGAGCAGCTCAAGACAAACAAAAGATATAAACTGTGAGTGTGCAAATGTGGAATGTGTAAATAGAAAGGGGTAGAGGTAATGTATAAAAATAAAAACTGAAGAGCAGTAACAGGTAAAAAGTTCAATTTCTGATAAGGATACAGGTTGTCTCATTGGGTGGTGCTTAATTTTATTAGTGGGATTTCAGTAAATATAGTATTTAAAGAACATCATCTGCTTAAGCAACTAATTACTACAAAACAAAAATGTTAACTTTAGAATTCCAGAAAAACACGTGCAGTGGAGTCCAGGTACACACAGAATCTGAATGATAAGTGCTGCAATGTCTGTGTAAAGTGGGATCAATCTGTCTGACCTTTTCCTTTGTGGTAACTCCTGTGTTCAATCTCTCATTATTTTGGCTGTGAAAGGGCAGCTGTTCTGGGTTTAACCCGACTGCTTGGAGCATTCATAAATTACATTTAACAAGTTCACATTGTTCACATTGCTGGTAAAGTCATCTTCACACACACAGCACCACAGGAGACCCTGGAGACATTTTTGGGTTTAAACCAAACCCAACTCATACTTTCATTTTTTATTCTATTACAGAATTGGAACAATTTTTTTGTTTTATGATCTCCAATTGTTTTTAATTAGCCATAAAGTTAATAATAATAATAAAAAGATTATATTTAGGTTTTAAGAATGAAGGCAACATTTTTTAATATTTTTTATTTCCTATATATATATATATTTTATAGTTTAGATCTGTGAATATAAAAAAAATGTTTAGTCTCTGATTGAAACTCCAAACTTACAAGACCTATTAATCCGGAAACTAAGTTTAACACACAAAAAAATGAAATCATTTTGATAAAACAATAACAATCACGACTCTGGACTCAAAGCATTGATGCTGTTCCCTTCCATTAAGGGCCAAAGTTTGTCAGCACAGTGGTTTTTAAAAAAATAAATAAAAAAGGCTTGTTAATACAGAAGACAAAAAGCACATGCATGTTCCTGAATGCTTTTAGTTCCTTCAAATACAAAAACAGAAAAGCACTTTGCAAAGTTATAAAATTCAACAAGTATAAGAGAAATGAAAAAGGGTCAATTTTCCATGTGTACGTGCTGTTTTTGTTCAAAAGTAACTTAAAATTCTTCAATTTTGGCTTTTTATCATAGGTAAAGAGTAGCATCCCCTTGAGCAGCGGTCTGCAACCTGCAGCTCTGGAGCCACATGTGGAAAAAAATAAAAAAAAGTATATAAAGTAAGGAGTGTAAAGTAAGAAGAAGTAGTAAAAGTAAACTAACTGAATCTTTAACTCGTTAACAAACAGTTGAAGGACAGTTAGTATCACAAGTCAAACTACATCATTTTGACTCAATTTAGTACTTCCTGTACTACAAAAAAATCAACGGACGTCAATAAGCACAACCAGAATTAAGGCACGCCAGATTATTACACATATTTTCTATTTTAAAAAAAATAAGGAATTTAAGGTGTGTACAAAAAATATGGCGGAGTCACTTAATTAGTTCGGATTTCATTTTGGTTCGTTAGAGTTACAGAGATGCACCAACAACAGTGAAATGAACTCTTTTTATTTACATTGCACTGCCTACTACTACATTTGCTGCATTGAGAGGATCATATGTGACAGGGTGTCTTTTATTTTGAAAGGAACTTCTGTCAAATGTAAAAAAAAAACGTTTTTTTTTTCTTTAAATGTTTGTGTTTTATTCATGCAAAATGAACAACAGTTCATTTATGTTTATCATAATAGTAACAATAGTTGTAGTTAGTTCTTTCAGAAGTGAAGGTTGTAGACTTCTGCACTGTTGGGATGTGTGCCAGAAATGCTGAAAAGTAAATGGTAGATATTATTTTATTTTAAGAACATAATTACAAATTATATAATTTTGTAAAATGACTCTTTTTTTACTTTATGGGAACACATATACTTTAATAAAGTAGCCTCGCAAAAAAAAAACTTTTTCTGCCAAATAATGACAAAACTCTTCCAAATTTAAAGCCAAAAATCAATAGCAGTGTTTGAACATCGAATGGTAGTTTTATTTTGAAAGTAATTAGCCCCAAAAATGTTTTTAATGAGGGAATTTGAGTTTCCAGCACGGTCAGGAGGAGGCTTCACTCTCCAAACACATTGAAAGACTGTCTGAGAAACACAAAGGCTCAGTCCTTCATAGTGATGTGATTTTTTTCCCAACTGTGTGGGTGGAGGTGGGAAGTACCGCCCACACGGCTCGCTGCTGTACAGCACTCTACATGAATAATTTGCTCCATCCAGGCTGCTCTCAACCACACGCAGCCATGTTATGCTGATTCAGGGGCTAAAGAGGGGAGTTGGGTAGCACCAACACGGCTGAACAAACAAAACGGCTTAAAAAACACTTTTTATTTTATTTTTTTTAAAAGGTAAAAGATGTAATTTTATGTTTTCAATCTGGGAATCTAACATCTGAGACACAAGCGCAGCATGGCGGTGCAGTAAAACTATCTGCATCACTTCTGTCTGCACTAGCTCTACAAACACGCCGGTCAGAAAAGAAGCGGCACAGATGGCGAGTTTCTAAAAGTGCTGCACCTGTTTATATAAAGCTTCTCAGTAGAGCACTTGAGAGGTATGAAAACAAATCTCTCTGTTTGCCATGCCAGTAACTGCATCCGCACCGGATGGTCTCAGATGAAACAATTCCTGAAGGATCCTGGCGAAACACAAAAACATTTTCATCTTTAGTGGAGAGACGGCAGCAGGAAGTGTAGAGCCGGTGGGTTTGAAATGAAACCATCATTTTTGCCTGGTTAATGCATGTGACAAACTAACTGAATTATGGGAAGAAATTCAATTAGACCTGAAAACATTGGATTTTTTTATTGTGTTTCCTTCGATGGTTAAAAATAATTTTGTTTTGAGAATTGCTGCGTTAAATGCAGGTTTTCACTCAATTCATGATCCAAATGGCATCATTGCTCAACAAGGGGGTTGCATAATTTATCACTAATGTTGCATAAGTGCTGTAATTGCATTTTTATGATGGCTGCAGTCGCTGTGTCACTGCCACAGGAGCTTGATGTATGGCGTCATGACAGATTTAGGTAGTGTTTTCGTATGGAGTGATATTTGTGCCATCATGTTGCAAGCAAAAGTCAGAGTTTTTACATCAAAATGTTTTAAATTGCAACCAAATTGTGAAGTATTAAAAATAAAATTTCATATTTTGCAAATAAAAATATAACATTTTTTTCCCTTTAAAAATAAGTTTGCATTTGCAAACGTCTTTGCTTTCAAAGAATATTTTTGCTTTCGCAATTTTTTTTTTTTTGCTTTTAAAAATATGTTTGTGTTTGAAAACTTTTTTGCAGTCGCACACTTATTTTGATTAGAAAAATATTTTTGCAATTGCATTTTTTTTGCTTACAATAATTATTTTTGCATATGCTAATTTTTTGGTTTCAAAATATGTATTTTTACGTTTTTTTTTGTTTTTTTAAAAAATATTTTTTTATTTGCATAATTTTGTTGTTGCTTTAAAAAATCTTTTTGCGATTGTAAACTTTTTTTGCTTTCAATAATTATTTTTGCATATGCTAACTTTTTTGCTTACAATATATATATATTTACATTTTTTGTTTTCACAAAATACTTTTGTATTTACAAACTTTTATTTTTGCTTTCAAAAATATTTCTGCGTTTGCAAACTTTTTAAAAAATATTTTTCCATTCACACACTTATCCTGTTTTTAAAAATATTTTTGTGATTGCTTATTTTTTTGCTTTCAAAATATGTATTAAGTTTTTTGTTTTCACAAAATATTTTTGTATTTGCAAACTTTTATTTTTGCTTTAAAAATATTTTTGCGATTGCAAACTTTTTTTTGCTTTCTAAAAATAATTTTCAATTTTTGCTTTCAAAAAATATTTCTGCATTTGCAAACTTTTTTTGCTTTCAAAATATATTTTTGCAATTGCAGCACAAACATTATTAGATCGTTTTTCCTCACCTCGCTTTTGTCCTCTCTCTGATTTTGCGTTCATAAGTTTGCGTTTAATTGGTCTAGATTAAATTCAGTCAAATCGCCATATTTATCTAATACTTTTTTCTATCATTTCAAAAATCATAAATACTTTTGTTTTAGCATTAATTAAATTGTTTTAGCCCAATAGAAATGTAAGAAAGTTTTACGTTTAACTCATCAGATTTTGTTTGACATGTAGAACATTTTGAACTAAAAACTCTGACTTTTGCTTGCAATATGTTGGCATATATATCACTCCATATTTTCTTCTGAAGACACTGAATGAACATCGTACTTGCTCTGCTAGTCAGACCACAGAAATATGAACACAATTTTGCTCTCTGGGGAGAAAAATTAGACTTCTGACAAGAAAAACACCCAAATATGGATCTTCAATATGAATTATGCTTTACATTTGATCAATCTCTTCTCTCACGTTAGTCGCTGCATAATTGCGGTGTTCCTGTGTGTGTTTTCTCCACCACTGTTTTTATCTTTCACTTTTTACTCATTTTTTTTCCTCTTCATCTCTCTCATCCTCCTCTGGAAATTGTGAGCTCTCGTCTGCTGCCACCCACATCAGCGTACACTTCATCAGTCTTTGCACATGATTTAAAGCTTTCCCGTCAGTTTTGCTAAAGTAATCTGACTGTTACACTTGGTGTTCAACCTTGTTATGGATAGAGACCTCAAAAAAGGCAAATGAGGACCCTCATTATGGTTGTTTTTTTATTATATGCGTGACAAATGCTCCGAGGGAATATTCATATTCAAGTCTGCACTGGGGGGCATGGCGGCTGCAGAGTTTTGCAGTTATTTTGATGAGCTTTTATTATTTTGACATTATTTACCTGAATACCCGCTCCAATGAAAATGTTTTTGCTGTCTTTAACATGTTCTTGTTGCATTTTTCTCCTGATGGAGGACATGTGTGAAGAAATTTGAGCCTTTCTTGAGTATTTCTTTTAAATTGTGGTGAATCAGGATCAGACAAAAAAGTAATTTCAAAAATCTTGTTGGCCACAAGTCTGCCAGCTCTGCTCCATTCTGATGCATTCACTTGCAGACTGATAGATCCTAATAAATTAACTAGAAAAAAAATATTATTTTTTACTTCAATTTTTAGAAAGAAATTTTCCAGTTCACCTCTACTACTACTACTACTACTACTACTGCTACTACTACTAGTTAGTAACTAGAACATTTTTTAACTTCAATTTTTAGAAACTTTTTTTTATTTCATATTTTAGAAAAAAAAAGGTTTATCTTCACTTAAATTTTTAGAAAAAAAATTCTGTTAGCATGTGGTTCGCACTAGTTAGTAACCTGAAAAAATATTTTTTTAATTCAGTTTTTAGAAAAAACATTTTTTTACTTTATTTTTAAAAAAAAGAAAATTCGTTTTCAGTTACTAACTGGTGCGTACCAGTTCGTTACCTGGAATTTTTTTTTTTTTTTTACTTTTTTTGTAAACTTTTTTGTACTTACATTTTTTTTTTTACCTCAATGTCCCTTTAGGGGCTCCGTATTATTCCTTTTTTGTCTTTTCTGAGACAATAACTGGATTAAGTAAAGTTGTCCACTGAGCCATCCACGATGAAAAGTATTTTTTTAATTAAGAAACTAATTATGTTGAATCTTCTACACTGAAAAGTGACACCAATAATTGAATAATTAATGGTTAGATCATAATCTGCAATCGAGGCATTTTATAGCGTTTATTTGAGTTGTGGAAGTCTGTGACAAACTTTAAATGCTAGAGACAGTGACTGTCATCAATAGGAGACAGTTTTGTATCCAATAAGCTTCCTACTCTATTATCACTGCTGACTGAATTCACTCTTAGTACGGCAATGATAAGCAAATCATTCTCTTACGGTATTCTGTAGGTTTTGTAAGAGGTCTAATGGTTTTTGCACTCTTCCACAGATGTGCTAATTTGCATTCACAGTGCACTTTTCCTTTGTGTAGTCTGTTTGAGAGTGCTTAATGTTGTCAAATGATTAAGTCTTCTGCAAAAGATGAAAGGCCCTGTTTAGACAAGCAATAAAATACTCGTTCAGGATGGTTCCTGCAGCACCGCAAGCACTGAGCACTTTTTATTTATTTATGTATTTAAAGCCCTGCATCTGTCAACTATTATTCATATCAGAAATGTAAACCATTAATATAAGCAAAATTTAAAAAAGTGAAAAACACCTATATTGTTAACATTTGTAAGGACAGTAGTTTTGTTTTAATTTATTGAGTTATTGTACTATCATTTGTGGTTCTCGAACAAGCTATGTTGTTTTACACGACATTTCTGATCCCTGTTTTTCTTGTTTTTCAGAAGAAAGAATGGCTTTGCTTAAACTGCCAGACACAGAGGGCTCTGTCTGGAAGCTTGGGAGACATTCCCGCTCCTGTGGCACAGCCCATGGGATCCCCGCGGGCATCTGCTCCATCCAATCAGCAAGCAGCTCCACAGAAATCTCCCAGTCATCTTTCAGGGTCTAGGGCCACAGTTCCTCAGCAACAGCAGAAACCAGCGGGCTCCCAAGTAAGTGGCCCCCTTTCTAATGGGAAGCAGGCTGAGCCAGCCTCGCAAACAAAAGGGTTCAGCCAAACTTCCCCTCAAACCAAGGGTTCCGCTCAGTCAACCTCCCATGTTAAGGGTCAAACACAGCCTCAGAGTAGGGGGCCGGCTCAAGCCAAAGGTCCTAATATGTCACATGCTCAAAGTAAGGCTGCCGCACAGCCTGCTAGCCAGACGAAGGGCCCGGGTCAGGTCAAAGGGCTGACTCAGGCTAAAGGATCTGCTCAGCCCTCTGCTCAGACTAAGGGCCCTTCCTCCTCCTCTGGTGCCAAGACTTCCTCCAGCCTCGGGAAGGCTCCAGCCAGCAACGCCAAGACCACCACCGCCCCTTCAAAGACGACACCTGCTCAGGCTAAACCCACAGGTAACAGCCAGGCCCGCAAACAGCCCCAAAGCCAGGAGAAGACGAAAGTCGCACCCAAATCTGTGAAAGAAGACGTCAAAGTCTCAACAAAGAAGTCGGAGAATCTCACTTCTCCCAAAGAAAGGACGATATCTGAAGATACTCAGAAGTCAAGACACCATGAAGTGAGCTACCTGCAACTTCTACGCCTCTACCTGTTACTCCTGACTCGTCATTTTCATTGAATTTTGTGTTTTTCAAATTATTTTTTAATCCTCATTTCAAATTTTGTTCTATATTGTTGTTTTATATTTTTCATTTACTCATGTTGCAATAATTTCTTCACCATATTTGGTTGTTTGAACATGTTTCTGTTAGCACAGTTTCAGTTTTTTCTACAATTGTCATCCAAATATGTGTTTTTTCCATCGTCTTTCTTTTCATAAAGTCTCATCTTTATTATAATCCATGTCTCCAAAGCTGTTTTTTATGTCTAACACACTCTCACTTAATGTTTTTTTTTGTAACAAATGCAAGCTTTTTTGTGTAACATGACATCCTATAAAACCTTTAGCATTCAGAGCATGTTTGTTATTCTTCAGCGGCTCGAAGAATGCAATATTGAATGTGTCAAAGATGACAGCCGAGCATGTAGCTAAAAGACATCTGTCTGTAGATGTTTGTATGTTCAACTGTCTCTAAAATCCACTGTAAGTGTATTTATTCATCTATGTGTGTGTAACGCTGAAAGGCAAACTCAACTCAAGCAATGTATTTTTAGTATCTCTAATTACCATATTTTTTAATAAGAATAATACTTGATTCAATGTTCGATTAAAATAAATTAATGATTTATTGATTTGGTTATAAATATATTTAAAAATGTAAATGCAGAAAAAAGTCAATTCATTTTTGAAAGACTAAATATTGTAATACTTGGGTTGATTTTAGCCTGATGTGTTTTTTGGTGATTTAAAATGTAATTATTCTCTAATATTTATCTATTAGAGACTATTTCATCTGTAACATATGTAATAAATTCATGAAACACACATTTACCTAAAAATGATCAAACTCATAAATGTTGGATGAAATAGTGGGATTCAAAATGTGCATCAAAGCTTTCAATTTGAGTGAATATGATTTTTATTTTCTGACGTTTTTCTCCTTGTTTCTTTTTTTAGGACAACAAATCAAGTACACAGAGTCTGAGTGATACTGGATACTCTTCAGATGGGATCTCCAGCTCTCAGGGGGAAATTACAGGTCAGATTCGGGAAGAAGGAATCAAGCTGAATGAAAGAGGTGCTGCCATCCCCTCTGAAATTACCAAGCTGGAGACTTCCATTACACCCCTGCTAGAATCAAAGACTGCTCAAGACCAGAAGCACAGGCCACATTCATTGTCTGTGGGACACGAGCGGGATTACAACCCTGAAGATGATGCAGCAAAAGACGAATCAGAGGACGACCTAAGCTGTAAACTCCGGCATGATTATGTGGAGGACAGCAGTGAAAGTGGTCTCTCACCATTGCCAGTAAGACAAAAAAAGTCACACAAAGTCTTAACAGATGAAGAGTATATGAGGAGACAGATCATGGAGATGAGTGCTGATGAAGAAGAATCAGAATATGGGAACCAGAAAACGAAAAAGCCACATAAAACCAGTGGGGAGGCAGGCAAAGAGAGAAGGCGACTGTCCCACCAGTCCAATAGTTTTGAAGATGATACAAAGACATCAGAGGAAGCATCAAAAGACGATGTTGTCATGGCTGGCGGCCTCCGGCGCTTTAAGACTATTGAGCTTAATAACACCAACAGCTACAACCGAGAAATTGAGCTCAGTAGTGAGCATGATTTACGGGAACCTGAGCTAGAAATGGAAAGTCTGACTGGTTCTCCAGAGGAGCGATCTAAGGGAGAATATTCATCCACTCTACCTGCTACCACTCCCAGCTATACCTCTGGTACATCTCCCACATCTGTATCATCCATGGAGGACGACAGTGATAGCAGTCCAAGTCGAAGAGCACGACTCGAGGAAGCAAAACAGCAGAGAAAAGCTCGACATCGTTCCCATGGACCACTGCTGCCGACAATTGAAGACTCATCTGAGGAGGATGAGCTCAGAGAGGAGGAAGAACTACTTAGAGAACAAGAGCAAATGAGAGATCTGGAGCAGCAGAGAATTCGAAGTACAGCCCGAAAAACAAAGAGAGATAAAGAGGAGCTACGGGCACAGAGGCGCAGAGAGAGGTCAAAAACTCCCCCTAGCAACCTTTCTCCCATTGAGGATGCATCACCAACAGAAGAGTTGAGACAGGCTGCAGAGATGGAGGAGCTTCACAGATCCTCTTGCTCTGAATACTCCCCTTCTATGGACTCTGAGGCAGAAGGATTTGAGATGATTGGTGGAAAGCTTTACAAATCAGGGAAGGAGTTTAACCTTCCAACTTTCACGTCACTCTACTCCCCAACAGAAAAAACATCAGCAGTGTCACCATCTGATAAAACCTTAAAAAGTGCAGAGGAAGTTTATGAGGAGATGATGAGGAAAGCCCAGCTAATGCAGAAGCAAGGCCAAGCGGTTAATCAGCAGAAAGGTTTATCTCAGTCAGACGGGGGGCATCGTCTTGATTCTGGTTCTTCTCTCACACCAGGCTCAAGCCCAACACAGGTTACTGCTCCTACGTCCTTTTCAACATCAGGGAGTGATCAAAGAATGACAGGTATTCATGCTGCACAGCATTTATCAAAAGAAACACAGAACAGAATGATGACACAGAGTGCCAAAATTGAAGGCGTTGTTGGAGTTGCAACAACCAAAGCCCAAATGAGTCAAGGTGCTCAAACTCGACAAGCAGGTAACACAGTAACAGCTAGTAATAGAGCCAGTTCGCAAAGGCCATCACAAGCAACCCCAGACCCTGGTTCAGGGTCTCTTACTTCCAAAGTTTTTTCCTTGTTTAAAGGTCCCAGCCCCCCAGTTTCCCCCACTACATCTCCAACCCAAAGCCCAATCCATACACCATCTGGACGTCCTACTAGTGGAAGCGGAAGACAGCTGCCATCTTTGCCTGGTGCTGCTTCAACAGCTCCACCAACTCATGGAACTCAGGCAACTCAAAGGACAATGTCCTCCCGTCTTATGCGACAGCCATCCTCTCAAGATGCACCAGTCATGGTGATAACTTTAGGCTCTGAAACATCTAGTCCTGCCAAGCCACTCACTGTAAACTCTTCTACTTCCCCATTGTCATCACCAACACAAGCAACCGGTAGAACACTTTATAGCTCTCAACCCCCTTTAACAGATTCCCCAACATCACCAAAAATGCATCCTTTACACCAGCCCCAGAAGCATTCTTCTCCTAAGACTCAAAATGTGGAAAAAATAACTGTTGCTGTTGGTGCTGTGTCAACAAGTCGAGACTCAATGGAAGATACATCTTTTAAAAAGATTATAAATATTCAAGGTTCTTCAGTGGTCGTTGGTCAAACGATTCCAGGAACTAGTGTTGTTGATCTGAGGGCCCCATTGAGGGCAGCTCCAATTATAATGACAGACCAGGGGATGGATCTTACCTCTCTTGCCTCAGACACAAGAAGATACTCTTTAGGATCCGAACAATCACCTGGTAAACACACAGCAGTGCAGCCTCTTATAATGAATTTAAATGCACAAGAACAACCTCATGTATCCGTGTCAACACCAACAACAGTTAGCGTTACAGTTGCAGGATCAATGCTCATGTCCCAACCCAAGCAGCCAGTTGTGTATGGAGATCCATTACAAAACCGTGTTGATCTAGGGCAGGGTGTTGGATCAGCTGTTTGTTTAACCCAGAATAAGCCAACAATTTCTGACCCATCTATTCCCAAAATTGATGCTTGCCTAGAAAATCTTGGTATACAACAACAACAACTACAGTTGCAGCAGCAGAAGCTCCTGCACCAGCAGCAACTTCTAGAGCAGCAGCTTCAGCAGCACCAACAGCAGTCCTCTTTCGCACGTTACAATTTAGCAAACCAGGTGCAGCCTCTGCTGATAAAGAAAGACATTGCAGTGACCCAGACAAGTAGTGCCCAGCCTGTAGTGACTGCTAGTGCCATACTTAGAGTATCCCCCTTGGCTCCACCATCAATACCAGGAGGTTCTACTTCCCCTGTACCACATGAAATATTTGGTGGGGTTGCCTTAGAGCTAAAAAATAAGCCAACAGTAATGAATCTTTCTACTGGCAAGCCCCATGTCATGATGGTACAACTTGATGAGAGTAATGCGTCACCAGGTGGCACAGTGACTCAGCTTGTGAAACAAGAGGAGCAGCCTCCTCCTCCTCAGGTCTTAGATCTAACTGGGCCACTCAAACCAGAAAGCCAAGTTGCTTGTTGTGACGTTGTTTACAAATTGCCATTTGCTGGGTCCTGTGCAGGGTCTTTCACTCAAAAGCCTACCACTGTATCTTCAGAGAAAAATCTCACTGGTAATACCTCCCAAGCAGCCAATCCTACACACTCATTGCATGATAATATCCAAGAAAAACAGCAGCAACGCCAACCTCAACCACCAAAGGTTTTGACAGAGGAGTATAAAATGTATCCACCTCAAATAGCTCCCTCAAAAAGAATACAGCCTGCTATGTCTGATGCAAATCTGCCTTCTATGACTGATGCTGTCAACTATCAGAGTAATGTCCAGGGGGGGTTGGCGGTAAATCTCAGCAGTATGAACCAAGCCTATGAATATGGAGCCCTTGGCATGGGAGCGCAATATGGTTCTTACACAGACTTGCGCCATCAGGGAGATTTGCCAGGTCCTTCATTACCACTTCGCCGATATGGCTCAATGTCAAACATTAATTCTGACTATGCGTACACATCTCGTGACCAAACAGGCTTACAGGACTCTAATCTGGCTCAGTATAGTGCAACCACAGCTAGGGAGATCAGTCGCATGTGTGCAGCTCTTAACACTGTTGACCACTTTGGTGGCCGTTATGGAAATAGTCCTGAACTTGCATATGGGGCTGGCAGAGGCGGGCCATTGGCTAGGTTAAACCTCCATCAAAGTTTAGCATCAATAAAAGCAAACTTACTCTATGGACCAGATGGAAGACCAACTGCAAATGGACAAAGCTTAACAAATCTAATAAATGCTAGACAAGCTAGTATACGAGCTATGTATCCTACAGCTGTGAGAGGAAGTGATGGTATAATATATTCCACCATAAATACTCCCATTGCTTCAACTTTACCAATTACTACACAGCCTGCCCCAGTCCTCCAGCCCATGCCAAGGGGAATTTACAGGCCATACCCTGCAGCTGTAACTGCTGTACCTTTGGCTAGTCTTACGAGGTTACCTCAAATGACTCCTAGAATGTCTCTAGCTGCTCAAGGATCATATTCTTACCCAACTCCAAATCAGTACCCCAATGCAGCTACAGCATCAGGAGGTGTTTCCGCAGAGAGCAGCTCTCACCAGGAAACTCCAGTGTACCTTGGAAAACCTTTAACCACAATTGCAACAATTCAACCAATCCAATCGGTTGTTCACTTAGGAGCACATCATGTACCTGCAACTAGTATGCAAAGTACCTCAGATCAGCAACTAGATAGGACCCAATTTACCTCACAGAGTAATACATTTAAAGCCCAGGGGCAACTTTCAACTGCTCAGCCACTGCAGGCTCAAATGCCGTCACAACAGTTACCAACCCAAAATGAACCGTTATCTTTAACTCAAACCCAGCCTCAAGCTCAACCGACTAGTCAGCCTCAGTCGTTAGCTCTGTCACAAGGGCAGTCACAAGCAACACCACATAAAGATGCTCAAGTGACAAGCTCTAAACACTCTCCTCCTGCTGAGGTACAGAAAGGGAAAGAAGAGGAGCGACTAAGTCAACAGCAAGAACACATGCTTCAGCTAGAACGCGAACGTGTTGAATTGGAGAAATTACGTCAACTGCGTCTGCATGAAGAGCTCGAAAGAGACCGTGTGGAGCTTCAGCGCCACAGAGAAAAAGAACAGCTACTTGTTCAACGCGAAATTCAGGAACTACAGACAATCAAACAGCAAGTACTACAGCAACAGCAGGCAGAGAGGGAGACACAACTCATAATGCAAAGAGAACAACTGGCCCAGCAGAGATTACAACTCGAGCAAATCCAGTCACTGCAGCAGCAATTGCAGCAACAGTTGGAAGAACAGAAAAGACAAAAGACTGCAGCAGTGGAGGCAGCAGCTGCTGCTGCTGCTGAGGCTGCTGCATCAGCTGCAGCTGCAGCAGCAACATCTGCCCAGGGTGCAATCCAAGGGGTAGTTGTTGGAGGTGGAGCTCCTCAAGGATTCATTATCTGTGACCAGAGTGGTAGAGTCCTTCAGCAAGAAGGACAAAGTGTTCAGTTTTGGCAGGATGGCCAAGTTGTTCAAGCTGTTGTGGCTGCGCGACCCATTCAGAGTTCAGCCTCAGAAATGTCTTTGAGAAGCAGTGACAAGCAGACCGATTCCAAGATTATGAAAAAGCAGAATTCTATGCCCCGATTGAGGGATGGCTCAGAGGAGGACTCTGTAAAAAGAATCACAGACAGCTGTGTGCAAACAGACGATGAAGATGGAGAAGAACGGTTCATGAATAGGCGTAGGAGAACGAGGCGTATAGCAGACTGCAGTGTACAGACGGATGAAGAAGATCAAGGAGATTGGGATCAGCAGCCAGTAAGGCGCAGACGATCACGGGTCTCCAAGCATTCTGAACCCAGTGGTGAAGCAAAGTCTGAAGGCTCATCAAAAGTGGCTTCTGCAAGCATAGCCATTCAGACCACTAACGATTCATCATGCCAAACAGAGCCAGACCAACTTGGCAGGGTTTCACCTGCAATTCACATTACTATGGCAGAGACTTCAAAGGTTGACCTCTTGCATTATATAGCCGCTCCTGAAAGAACTCACAAAGGGGAGAGCCTGGCTTGCCAGACAGAGCCAGAGTGTCATTCTCAGGGAGTGGTGGCACCACAGTTGAGTGTCCCCACAACTATCAGCCCATACTCAACAAGTCTGCACATTGTAGGTGCAAACACACCAGAACCAGCTTCTCAGAGACTTCAAGGAGTTGCTAAATTTGAAAGGAGAAAACCAGACCCTCTGGAAATTGGATATCATCAAAATGAGTCAGCATCTCGACACCCTCCGAAATCTCCTCAAGTGTTATACTCTCCGGTATCACCGCTGTCCCCTCATCGCATGTTGGAAACAACATTTGCCTCACAGGAGAAACTGAACAAGGCTCATGTTACACCTCAGCAAAAGGCCTTTACAGCAGAGTCCCCCCAGCGCCACCAGTCATTGCCAAGACCAATAAAAAGTGTCCAGCGCTCCATGTCGGACCCCAAGCCTCTTAGCCCTACATCAGAGGATCCTGCCAAAAACAGGTTTTCGCCGTATCATCAGCAAGCTGTAGCCAACAGTCAGGTGAGCAGAAAATCTATCTGTTAATCTACTTGTTTGTCACACACAAGTATGAACTGGACATAGCAAGTGTTGAGGCCCCCCATAGGAAATGCTTTACTTTCAGCCCTGGCGAAACCATGCCAGAGACTTCACCGTCTACCGACATACTGCATCCGATTGCAACCCTTCGACAGCGATTAGTCTGAGTCGCGCGGAGTCACGTTGTTAGAGGAACTACTGTAGCCGATCATGAGTGGACTTGTTCCGGTTTGTTCAAAGTCCACATCCCTCCCACTGAAAAATCTATCAGTCAAACGTTTGAGGCGGGGCCACATGCTTTTACTGAGGCATCTGATTGGTCACTTTATAACTTGAATAACTGGCAATAAAGAAAAAATATCTTTAAAAAAATTAGGATTAGAGCAAAAACGGTTACTCTGACATGTAAAATGACAGAAATAACTATTTCTAAATGGAAGTCTATGGGACTTTGGCCTTCTCACAACCCATGGATACTTCCTATTTGAAACACGAGAAGGGAGGGGTTGCTCAGTCCAGTTCCTACTTATACAGTCAATGCTCATACAATACCACAAACACAAAAAGCTGTTCATAAAATCTGTGCTGGCTTGATATTACTTTTTATGTAAATCATATTTTTTAAATTTCCTTTTACTTTGGTTTGATTTTATTTGACTTGCCTTTATCTTGTTTCTAGTTGTAACTTCCGATTAAAAAATTGGCAAAGCACTATTTATGTAACATAAAAAAAATTCAAGGTACTAGAGCTACTGCTTATTACATTTGTACGGTTCTTTTTACTCATGAATTCTAGAGAAAAATATCATGTAAACAATGTCCCTTACAGACCATAATCAGTAGTTATAAACTATTTATAATATAAACAATAATATACTAAAAAAATACTACTGGAAATGCAGCAAATAAATATTACATTTATCCAGGATTTGAAAAAAGTGAGATTATTAAAGCATTTATTATCCAATATTTTTTTATATCTTTTTTTTAGCCGTTTAAGACAATCATAATGTTTTGGGCTTTTTATATTTAAAAATGAAGGGGGTAAAGAGAACATTAGAATCATTTCTTTTAAAGACTTAATTAATTGGTTTGGTGATGAGGAAAAAGTGACAGGATGTGTTTCTGAGAGCAGCTGGTCATGCTTAAAAAAACGCTCTTTTCTAACCCCTCCCTCATATTCCCTTTCTACATTCTCAGTCTGTTTCGCTCTCACACACTGTATTCCTGCCATGTCTTCTATATATGGAAAACCCCTAAAGTGCTGCCAGAGGGACACACAATGTGAAGAGTCCTGCTTACGCTGTGCTGTTCTCACGATTGTTAGCAGCTGGTCAAGCAAATTAAAATTCAACACTTGGACCGAAATTAGACTGAAAAGCATTCTGCGCATTTGCGTCTCTAATCTGTAGTGGTGTTTAGTCTTAAATGTACGGCTCGTGTGGATACTTGACAAAATTCTCAAGGATTCACCCAACACAACCTTTTTGTGAGTATTATAGAATACAAGCTATTACAATTATTCTTTTACATATTGATCAGGTGATCTAGTGTTATGTAAGTAAATTAGTATGCAGCTTATTTCATATCGGAGTAAATCAGTTTGAATCAAATAAATAAGAAAATGCTCCTGTGAAATTGTCAAAACTTTAGGCTTAATGTTTCTTATTGTATCCTTAAATAACACCCTGTTTTTAATTTAAACTTCTGGTGTTAGCTTTTTTTTAAAAAAAATCTTACTTTAGTTTTATGAAGTATGATATTCAAAAAATACAAAAAAAATTTACTTTCTGGTTCATTTTCTGCAATAAATGTATTTTTTATCAGCTGCAATAAAAATGAGTAATGTAATACTACTGTATATTAATATTTATGAGTTTGTGTTGACATTAACCGGACATTCTATCCTATTTTTTGAGGAAAAAATATCCCCCTATGTTCAAAAAGTGTGACTTTTAAGTAATAAAAAAGATTAATTCAATTCAATTTATTCAAAAATAGATTTATATGAATAAAAAAAAGAAAATATAAATTAAATCCTTATATTGCAATTGTTGTTTTGAAAGGAGGTGCTTCCTAATACACTTCTAGTTTTTAAGTCAATTTAAAAAATGTCCTTATATTTAAAAAAATAATAACATTGACTTCAGTTACAAGCAAGTAAGTAAGTAAATTCAATTCAATTCAATTCAATTCAATTTTATTTATATAACCCAAAATCACAAAAGAATTTTGCCTCATTGGGCTTCATAAATCTTTATTTATATAGCATTTTTCTCAGAGTGACTCACAAAGTGCTTCACAATGTTATAACACATAAAATCTAAGAAACAACACAAAATGGCTCATGGTGCCTAAAGCAGGTAGATCAATAAAACATACTCAGACATACAAGTAAAGCAAGAGTGAACAAGCAAAAGTCAGCTAAAAACTCTTCTAAATAAAAATGTCTTAACTTGAGATTTAAAACACTCAACTGAGTCAATCTGACGCAGAAATGAAAAGATTTGAAATGTAGTCCGGGGTTTGTCCTAGCAAGGCTCTGAAAACTAAAATAAAAATCTTAAAATCTATTCTAAATTTAATTGCATGAGACTCATGAAATGCTTTTTGTCCAGTAAATTGTTTCATGTTTATAAAGTGATTTTTATTCTCAGCTGATGTTTTGCTGCTGCTCTGTATCACTTCTACAGATGACCTCCCTGCAGCAGCACCAGAACTCTCTGATGAGGAAGATCAAGAGGACTCTCCCCAGCCCCCCTCCAGAGGAGTCCCCCGTCCCCATAGTCACTCCAGCACAAATGTACAGTTCTCCTGGAATTACCCAAAGAATTCTTCCAAGACCTGCCCACGCAGTCACGAAGACCGGCCTGTTGAGCGAGTTAAAAGCCGTGGAACAAGAATCGACGAAGCTCCGTAAGCAACAGGCTGAGCTGGAGGAAGAGGAAAAGGAGATAGATGCGAAGTTGCGCTGTCTGGAGTTGGGAATCACGCAGCGTAAGGAGACCATGGTAAAAGAGAGGGAGAGACGAGAGCTGGCTTACCTGCGATGTATGGGTGACGCTCGAGATTACATGTCCGACAGTGAGCTGAATAACCTCAGGATGGGGGGTGGAACTTTTGACGCCAATGGTTTGCTCACGAGACCTAGCACTGCTCCGCTGAGTCAGTTTACTAATGACATCAGCTCAACTTCCCAGTATCCTTCTACTTCCTCATACATGTCGTACCCATATCCTCAAAGTCAACCTTCAGCTCCACAACAAAGCTCCTACCAACAGATTGGTTTCCAATCTACACAGTACCCATCTTCCTCTGCACCTCAGCCGGGAACATTCCAGCCCCACCCACCACCCGGCCCCGGATACCAGAACCAAACCTATCCTTCCCGGATGTACAACCAGCCCTCTTACCAAACAGACATTGGCATGCAGCAGCATGGCCATCAAGGCTTCCACTCTCCAGCTCAGCCCATGCCTGGACAGAGCCTTCCTTACCCCACCCACAGTTCTTACCAACTTGGCCTCACATACCAGCCCCAAGCTGAAATCCTTACAGTCCACCAAAGGCCCAGGCAAACATCTTTGGCAGACCTAGAACAGAAAATCCCCACCAATTATGAGGTTATCAACAACCCTGCAGTTTCAGTGGCCACATCAGCTCCAGACCCCAACTACGGTCCCGCTTACAGCAATGCGTACGGACAATACCGCCCTCCCGAGCCTGGCTTGACTCATTCTGGAGAAAGCCCCACCTCTGCCTATCCTTCAGATGGTCTTTACACGTCCAACCTAGAGCAGAATATCCCAAGGAACTATGTGATGATTGATGACATCAGTGAGTTGACTAAAGACAACGCCGGTCAACCCACTGATGCCCATGGTCATCCTACCGGAGGGCGGTATCGCAGTGAAAACGGGCCTGCACGAGGCAACTACGGCAGGCCTGAAGATGGGCCTCTTGATGCGTACGGTAGACCTATGAGTTCAGCTGGTTACCAGAACCCCGTAGACACACGAACCAGCACCACAGTAAGTGGAGGATCTTCCTATTACTATGATGACTATAATAAACATCCGTCACGCTCTGGTAGCCACAAACCGACTTCTAAGAATCTGGCTCCTGCCGTGGTCTCTTCTAAACGCAGCAAGCACAGGAAGCAAGGAATGGAGCAGAAGATCTCAAAGTTCTCCCCAATTGAAGAAGCACGGGATGTGGAATCGGATCTTGCCTCTTATCCAATGGCAACTTCAGCTGGGAGTACAGGTCAAGTTGGGTCAAGATCCAAAAGACATCAGGACGATATGACATACGGGATGAAGAGAAACGTGTATGATCAACAAAAGTACTACGGCACCAGTCGGGACGGGCTTGAAGAAGAGGATCGTATGTACAGTTCCGGCAGGTCCAGGTCTACGGGATATGGTATGGACAAGATTTCCTCCAGAGATGCTACTGGCCACCGCAGTAAGTCCTATGAGAGAGATGCTATGGAGCGATCTCAGAGAAGCAGCCGCAGTGGAAGACCTCCCATGCGCAATCAGAATTCAGAGGAGGAGAGCCCGCTCAGTCCTGTTGGAAAGCCCGTAGGTATGGGAAGAGGCTCTGCCGTCCCAGAGGCCCACGACGTGAGAAACCAGTATGGGTCCAGCCATTCACTGCCGGATGTGCAGGACCACCACAAGAAGGACCTTCCCAGAAGTCACGTGTACAAACCAGACGATCCATATCTCGTAGATGACATGCACTGTGCTGTTTCTGACAGTGAAGGTAACTGGTGTTGAGTTTTTTATGTATTTGTTCCTGCAAAGAGACTGCATGCCCATTTTGCAAGAGAGCTCCATTATTTTTTTATTTTTATTTTTTACATTTATATGTGAACCAAAAGGGTACATTTCTTCGTCTTGCATGCTTGGCTTTTCTTCTTTTCGTCTTCTTTTTTGTTTGTTTTTTTTTTACTTTTGAAATCTGCATGTCTGTCGAGAGTGGAGCATGCATTTCCACTTCCGGTTCAACCTGCATGCTAGCCCCCTCACCAGTGAAACCATACTGATTGACAATATTTGTATTGCTTTTTAAAAAGCGTATCACTTGAGCCAAGAGGAGACTGACTGGTTTGAAAAACCTCGTGAAGCACGCTCTGATCGTTCCAAACATCATGGAAGTGGGAGTCACTCCTCTACAGGCAGACGGAGTAAACACACTTACCACGACTATGATGAGCCTCCGGAGGAATATGGCCAACAAGATGAGTACAACCAACAGCGGCACTCCTCCGCATCTCGGGAGCACCGTCACCATGGCAGCAGTTCTGGCAGACACGGCTCGTCTCGTCACGCTACAGAAGATGCAAGATCATCACGCTCTTCAAGGACACATCCCAAAGACCCATCTGGCCGGCCTGAAGGCAGGAGTTCTTCATCTGCTCAGAGAAGGAATGTTACCGACAACCGCTCTGCCCACGGAAGCCCTCGCAACTCAGGAGACTTCTCTCGTGAACCAGTCCCTGGTCACCACCATGGCACAGGGGGGAGGAGCCAGAGACCACAAGATCGCACCGCCACCAGAAGACAAGATCCTTCGAAGCCACAGCAGACGCCGCAAGGTCATACTGGGCAGCAGCGGCCAGGAGGTCAAGGACAGTCGGAGGGCTACCCGGGTTCGGATCATGTTGATGGTACCCAGCAGCAGCACCAGCAGAATGCACATCAGCAACTGCAACCACAGCAACAGGGCCAGACCTCTCAGAGCAGCCAGCCCACAGCAACCCCTGCAGGACTGGGACAAGCACAGCAGCAGCAGCAGCAGCAGCAGCAACAACAACAACAACAACAGCAGCAGCAGCAACAACAACAACAACAACAGCAGCCCAAATCTGCACAAGCTCCATCACAAGGACGCCAACCGGGAATCGGGTCGGCAGCAGGACAACCAGCCCCAATGGTAAGCCTACATGCTGTAAAACTGAAAATATTAGCCGTGAGATATTAATAGTTACACCGATTAATGTGGGTACTTCTGATATAATTGTATTTATCTTATGTTAAGTCACAAACTTTTCTGTGATTTCCTGCATAGAAATTTTCACAAAGTCCCTAGAAATCACACAAAACAATCAAAGTTGATAAACCTGATGCCAAAAAGGACATTTGTTGTTGATGAAGCCCAAGCACAGATGCTACATACTTTGTCAAAGTTTTATGACTCATCAGTTATTAGAGAAAATGGAATTATAAAGTTACCCCTCTGATGAAAATCCTGTTTTTTGAGTTTGTAGCATGTATGTGTGCCATTTTTGTTATGAAAGGGAACAAATGTAAAAAGAAATAATTTCATTTTTGCATTTCTGAGTATTTCTCCTTTAAATCTCTGTCAATCAAACTGTCACAGACAGAATGATCTTCTTTATGTCACAACAGCTCTGCTGCACATGCACTAAATTAGCGAGACACAGAGCTATCACAATCAGACAGGGGCGGAGCACCAAAAGCCACGCCCCCTCAGAGGAGGTTTTGGAAACAGAGGCTTCAGATCAACATGGAAAATGACTTTTTAAGAAATTTAGGTTGTGGGGTTTTGGTTAAAAACGTCATAATCATAATGAAAACACTACTGGGATTTTTTTTTTAAGTAAAAAAAAATCGTAGGGGGACTTTAAAGAAAAACAACTCTAAAGGATTATCCTGTGTTAAAATTGGGGTCATCTTTTGTTTAGGCGCCTGCAGCATCAGCAGCAGGAATGAAGCCAGCAGGAGGAATGTCGACGACACCCCAGCCTCCCAAGATAGCCACACCCCCTTTAACAGGCATCGGTGAGTCACAGCTAATCAGAATGAAGACAAACAAACAAAAGTCCAGTCTGAGTGACATATTTTTGTTTTGTTTATAACAGGCTCCAAAGCAGCACCTGTTGGAATTGGGAGTAAGCCCATGGGCATAGGAAGTGCTGCAGCAGGCCAGCCTCCTCCTGAGGGAGAAAATGTCCTCACCAAGATCCTGCAGGGTGGAGCAGCGGAGCAAGCTGGAAAATTAGGAGATGGTAGGCTCATGCCCTTTTGTGTTTTTACTTCCCAGTAACCTTTTGTCTTATTTATACTTCATTTCTCCTTCTGACAGCTTTGTCTGGACTTGGGAAGAAGTTCACCTCATTTTGGTGAACTGAGGAGAAAATCGTAAGTCACATTTGATATTTTAATATGTTTAATGCGTCATAGTTTGAATATTAAACTTATTTATGATTTCTTTTATGGTGTGCAGATGTTAAATGAGGTCTGATTGTTTACTTTGTAACAGAAAATTCTTTAAAATGGGATAAAAAGCACTTTATATTACAGAATGATTGATTTATTTCAAGCACAGATTGTGAAAAATACAGGACAAAACACAAATATTTGAAACTCATCACAGAAATAATAATTAGAAAAATAGAAAACAATTTTATTTACTTATTTATAATATTTTTGACCATAACGTGAAAGCTAATTGTATAATTTAAATATTGGAGCTAAAGAGACGTTTAAATAATTGGGACCCTTGTACAATGATCATGGATGCTCTTAAGTTTTATAATAATAATGCATTTACCTAATTTGGAAACTAAGTAACAGAAATAACCTGTTGTATTTTTAAGACTTAAGTCGGTTTCTTAATGAGTATATTAACATAGATTAGCATCGGCCATGTTTGCATAAGTAGAAGAATGAAGGAGTGGTAACGACTCATTAAATGCTGAGATTCACTCCTCAATGTTTAACAGAACTGAATTAAAACTCTTTGTTAGCACTGAGATCCAAAGACATGAAATGAGGAAGAAGAAATGTGAAGACTTTTATAAGTATAGAAGAGGTGAATCAAGCAGACACTGTGACAAAACTGTAGTTCCAGGATTTTGAAAGGGAAATCAGTGACACCTTAAACTAGGGGTTCCCAAACTACGGCCAAATCAGGCCCGCCTCCACATGTGGCCCCGCCCCCCAGGATCAGAAACGCCAATTGAGACCTACATAGAATGTGAGTTTTTATTTAAACATTCTGCAGTCTGAACTATGACAGGAGAGGATAGACTATTTATTGGTTTAATAGTGATTCACTTTTTTTTTTAATTTTTACTACTTTCCTTCTGTACATTTTTTTTTACATTCATAGCTCTTCAGTTCTTTCAGCTGTTAAAATATTCAGCTATTTTAATGCTAGCTTTTTTGACTGTTTTGGTAGTTACTAAGGATTTCTAGGCTATTCGGGGGTTTAGCTAATATTTTAGCTTTCTGCTAGCTGTTTTGGCTAATTTAGGCTTTTTTGAGTTGTTTAGGCTAATTTGGAGCTTAGCTAATATTTCAGCTACGTGCTAGCTGTTTTGGCTAATTTAGATGTTTTACCAGTTTTTTTTGTCTAACTTGGCATTTAGCTTATATTTCAGCTACATTAAGGCTTTTTAAAGTTTTTAGACTAATTTGGTGTTTAGCTAATATTTCAGCCTTTTGCTGTTTTAGCTAAATTAGATATTTTACCTTTTTTGTGGCTAATTTGGCATTTAGCTAATGTTTGAGCTACATGCTAGCTGTTTTGGGTATTTTTTTTTCAGCTTTTAGGCTAATTTGGCATTTTGCTAATATTTTAGCTACCTGCTTGCTGTTTTTGCTAATTTAGACATTTTACCAGTTTTTTTTGTTTTGTCGCTAAATCAGCATTTAGCTAATATTTCAACAACATTCTAGCTGTTTTGACTAAATTAGATTTTTTTCAGTTTTTAAGCTAAATAGGGATTTTTCTAATATTTTAGCTACATACTAGCTGTTTTGGCTAATTTAGATGTTTTACCAGTTTTATTGGTTAACTTGGCATTTAGCTTATATTTCAGCTACATTAAGGCTTTTTAAAGTTTTTAGACTAATTTGGAGTTTAGCTAATATTTCAGCCTTTTGCTGTTTTAGCTAAATTAGATATTTTACCTTTTTTGTGGCTAATTTGGCATTTAGCTAATGTTTGAGCTACATGCTAACTGTTTTGGCCAATTTAGGCTTTTTCTCATTTTTTTTAGGCTAATTTGGAATTTAGCTAATATTTCAACTAAATGCTAGCTGTTTTGGCAATTTTTTTTTCAGCTTTTAGGCTAATTTGGCATTTTGCTAATATTTTAGCTACCTGCTTGCTGTTTTTGCTAATTTAGACATTTTACCAGTTTTTTTTTTTTGTTGTTTTGTCGCTAAATCAGCATTTAGCTAATATTTCAACAACATTCTAGCTGTTTTGACTAAATTAGATTTTTTTTCAGTTTCTAGGCTAATTTGGCATTTTTCTAATATTTTAGCAAGCTATCAGCTTTAGCGTTTTCAGTTATTAACTTCAGCCATTTCAGCTACCAACTTCAGCGTTTTCAGCAATTATCTTCAGTGTTTTTAGTTATCAATTCTTGCATCTTCAGCTACTAGCACTATCATCTTCAGCGCTCACATTCAGCTTACAGTCTTCATACTAGCATAATTGCAGGTAATGCCATATATCTTTTTTAGTTATATTTTTTTTCTATGAAGATTACAGAAATGAATAATTAAAAATTTGACTATGTAGCTTTCTGGAAAGCGTAATAGTTTACGTTTAGGCTGTATTTGTTACAGTTTTTCGACCCCGGCCCCACATCAGAGAAGAAAACAGTTATGTGGCCCCTCACAAGAAAAAGTTTGGGGACTCCAGCCTTAAACCACAGGTGTCATACTCCAAACTGCCTTCAGGGATGGTGTCTTACATGTTTTCCAACTAACCTGCCTTTGTAGCTTCTTATTGGTACACACATCTGATCCAGGAATCAGCCCTCAAGGCCTGGAGTCTGACACTCCTGACTTAAGTGAAAACCACTCATGCTTGGTTTTACTGGAAAACATGATTTTGTCCTCAAATAAATTCCAGTTATTTTTTTATGTTTTGCAAGAAGAAACTGAAGACTAAAAATAACTTTGACAAACAGATGAGTGACTTAAGGCAAAGGGCAAGCTCTAGTTTGTTCTAACTCTACGTCTGGTAATCTGGGACGAGCAAAGTGAGCTATATTTAGCCTAAGAAAGCTAACCATGCCTTAGCTTTAATGTCACACATGCAAAGGCACACAAGGACGTTCTTGAGCACGTGGGGGCTCTCAGAATCATGACTCACGATGCACATCCTTCACTGCATGGTAGAATGAACTGTGGCAGAGGTGCAAACAACACCAATTTCACCTCACTTTATTTAGCTTCTGTCAAAGTGCATGCTGGGACTTGCACAGATGAAGGTAAAAGTAGCTGAAGGAAATGGGTTTTTTTTTGTCTTTTTAGTCCGAAATACTCATATAATATCAGCTGTGTCTGTGATTCAAAAACCCAAACTATCAGTTATACGTTGATTCATTTGAAAATTGAAAATTATATAATTCTGAAATACCTGAATTGTAATTAAAACTGTAGATAAACATGTGAAGCCTGTTAGAAATCTTCATAAAAATACTTAAAGGATATGAATGGATGGGTAGATAAATACATACATACATAAATAAATAAATAAAGGGATGGATGGAAAAAAAAGTAAATAAAAAAACAGATAGACGGACGGATGCATAAAAATAAGGAAGGAATGTTGGATGAATGGAGGAAGGGATGAATGGATGAATAGGTGGATGGATGGATGGATGGATGGATGGATGGATGGATGGATGGATGAATACCTTGAACATATAGTAAAGACTCATCCTGCTTCAGTTCTAAAGACAGGAAAATCAAATCTAAAATCTATTAAAGAGTTTTGAAGATTACCCACAGTGCATAGAGGCACATCTAAAACCTATTGGGATAAAATCATTTTGCTGCATTATTCTGATATAGTTAGAGATAGCTGTGGAGCTCTGCTTCACATAAACACCAGATCAGGTAGTTGTGGTTGGTTATAAAGACATTGTTTTTTCACATATAAGTATATTACAGATTATGAAACGTTACGTTAGTTTAGGTGCTCGTTTAGTCACTTCCAAAAACAAATTTCAGTCTGTTTTGACCTTAGGTATACTGAGGAATCTGCCAGAAGGAAACGGCTCAAAGTGAAAGCTCTCAGGGTGTGTTCGGTCCTGGATAATATTCTGGGCTGGAACAAAGAGGACTGTAGAAAAGGATGAAGGTGACACATGATCTGCTGGGCCACAGTGATAAACCTGTGGAGAGACATCCTGTCTGCTGAGAAACCACACAGGTCCAGTGTGAGAGAACGTCCCTGTCCTGTGTGTGAGGTGATGGGTCCTTACACCGCTCTTTTGATGGTTCTGGTGCTGCAGGACAGGACAGCCTCAGTATGTGAGCAAGAAACGTATGGATGGAAACCCAGATCTGTTCACTGACGTGTCTCATTCATATCAAAATTATTAAGGATTTAAGTAAAAGATAAAAAAAATAGTTGAATATCACAAGTGTCACTAAAATATCTAACTGCACTTTTCCCATTTTTCCCAATTATAAACACAACTGCAGAGAAATATCTGTTAGAAAAGCCCAAAAAAAGCAATATGTTTATATGAAGAGTAAAATACTGAAAGTTATTTAAGGTTTAAGTTGATTTGTTCTGGAATAATATTTCTGCATTTTGTTATTCATAATTATGTTAAGAAGTTACAGTTTTAAAGTTTTAAAAATTAGCATTCTGCTAGCTTCTTGGACTATTTTAGCATTTACTAAGATTTTTTAGGCTATTTTGCAGTCCAGCTACATGCTAGCTGTTTTGGGAAATTCCCAAAAAAAGGCTTTTTTCTGATTTTCAGGTTATTTTTTACGTTTTTTATGTTATTTTGAAGTTTAGCTATTTTTTAGCTATATGCTAGCTGTTTTGACTAACCTAAGTTTTTTTTTTTCTTTTTTGGCTAATTTGGCATTTAGCTAATATTTTTAGCTAGCTATCAGCTTTAGCTACAGTAATTTCAGCTATCAATCTCACCATCTCCAGCTATCAGCACCGACATCTTTGGCGACTAAATCCTTCTTGCAGCACGCTAGCATTAACGCATCTAGCATTATAATGCTAGATAAAGCCACTGCATCTCCACAAGGGGGGTGCAGTTATGGAATAACTGTAGGGAAGATATACAAAATTGTCAAACCTCACATAAATTAAAAATATTCATCAAATGTAACACAATTAATAAATATGAAGACATTGATAAAATATGTTATATGAATATTAGTATATATAAATGTCGTGATTGTTTTCGCTGTTCTTTTCACTAATGAAATGTATTCTGTTTTTTTGTTCATGTAGCTCAATATGGTCAATGAGAAATTGTATATTTAATTTGGGTTGAAAAAGAACAAAGGGGCTTGGAGTTGATAAGCTATTAGCTTCATCCAAAGCCCTTTTTCTAACTTTGAACATCTCTTGTTGCATTCAAGATTGATTGTGGGAGAAATTGCTTTGTTTCTTATATTTCTTTTTTGTTTTCTTTTCATTTTTCTTTGTTTTATCGTTGTTCTTGTTCGAAAATAAAATTATTTTAAAAAAAAAAGCTAGTCTAGTTCAGAATTATGTAAAAAAGTTTAGTTTTTTTTTATTATATTTATTTTTTTAAATTTTATTTTAATACCTGAATTTAGATTGTACAACCTGAGGTGTCCTTCAGAATGCAAAAAAATAAATTGTTGATTTTTTGGGGTCTCAATTTATACAAAATAAGGAAATTGTTGCAAAATAGGATTGTTCCATTTTTTATAAGCTAAAAGGTCAATTTTTTTCTAAACGTTTTAACTAAGTAGCAGTAAAAGTCCGTCAATTAATTGAGTGTCCCACTTGAATCATGTGTTGAAGTATTGTAAAAGCGTTCTATGTTAGATATACTTTAATTGCAGATTTTTACTCTATAAAAAACATACAAAAGACATAAATAAATTAATTAAAAAAACGATTTTACATATCTATTTGTTCTTTTGATTCTGTTGTTTTTCGCCAAAATTTGAAAAAAAAGTGTCAATTTCTAGGTCATAGTTTCTGCAGAGCGGCAGGAGTTCATTAGAAGTTCACCTATGAATTTTTCACCCAATCGGAATTCTTCCTTTCTCCCTTCCCTTTCATTCAGTCCTCCGAACGGAGAGTTATGAAAAAATAGTGTCTCATAATTTGGACGTCACTTTCTTTCACTCCATGACGTCACCAATTTGCTAGTTTTAGTGTGGAATTTCCAGCGCTCAAATATACATAACAACATTGGTTTTAAAACTTTAAAATATATAAACAATTATAAATATATAAAAATATATAAATATTCTGGACACCACTTGCAATAAAAATGCCCCTACAAATGGAGGGGAAGGCAGAAGGGAAGAATTTGGACACGCTCCTCCTGCGAGCTCACAACCCCAACCTGGCATTAGTGCTGCAGCAAATATGGTGAACAATATCGGAGCTATCCAGTTGTCCAGTTTTAAGATTAATTTTGCTCATAAATAAGAAAAATTCCACAAGAAAATGTTCAAATTCATCAGTGATTCTTAACGGAGTTACAGAAAACATCATTTGGTGTTCATGCCTGTGAGTCATCACATCCTCCCTCTCTGTCTTTCAGGTCTGTGGTGGGAAAGGAAGCGCTCTCTGTCATCGTCATAAGAAGTCCATCATGAGAGAGAACAGGCTCTGCTGAGCTGTGGTGGAGAAACGGTGCGTCTTTCCAGATCTGCTTCTAACAACTCAGTGAAGGAAGCCTCACAGCACCCTCTACAGAGACGTCAACGCAACACCACCGTCATCGGCGGAGGGCACGACCATTCTGGAATCTTCAGAATACTTCATGTAAAACAACAACAAAGGAAGCAGATTTAGTGTTTTTTTTTTCTTGTTCTAAAGAGGATGATTTCAAAGCGTCACCTTTTATCTTGACCGGATGAGACGTATCAGCAGCAGTTGATTCTCCTGAAGTCGTCGGTTTCTCTGAGTACATTCCAGTGAAGGGAACTCCACCCTTTCTTTGAATGTGATTTTTGTCCTATCATTTTAGTGTCTGCATTGTGTACATGTAAACAAGTAAAGGCGCACACAAATAATAAAAAAAAAGAAAAAAAAATGAACCCATTTCAGCACTTTTTCACGACTAAAGAAAGAGATGTCGTAGGTTTTTAGAGAAGATTGCTACCAGTGTGCCCACCAGTGTGAGCTTCACACAGAGGAGAGGACCAAATGGAGAAAAAAAGTGGCAAAAGGGTCTTTATTAGCCATTGCAAAGCCATCGTTTATTCAGCCCCAGAGCATTCTGGGACTTTCTCTTATTTACATATGTTTAATATTTATTATATCCTTTTTTTTCTTATTTTTTGCCTGATGTTCAATGATTGGAGCCTTATTCAGAGTATGTTTTCACTTGTATACCTCATATGTTAAGCACCCATATCATCCGATTTTTTTTTACGCTGTAAACTATTGTATGTACATAAATCAGAAATCTGATATGTAAATTTGTCATTTGTGTATTTAATGAAAAAAAATCTCCTGTGACTTTTTTTTTTTTTTTTTTGGTCAATGTTAAGTGTCTTTTCTTTGGTATAACTTTATATTTTTCACTTGTTTCCTTGCATTGAATAACTTGATTTTTAAAAGCAATAGCATGCAGCAAATGGTATATAGCACAATGGTATAAATGTTGTTTCGGTTAGTCAATGGGAAATATCAAACCACCTTTGTTGATAAATCTGTCTAAAACATTTTGTCAGAGGGTTTACAGCCACAGAACCACGTAAAGACATGCATGTCGTGCGCAGATGCATGCAGACGAGTACACTTTGTCACACTTCTACACAAAACATTTTTATTTTGATTTTTTTTAAATCCTAGTTTGACATCAGAGCCAAGGTTGAGTTCTCATCGCACTGCTTCTCGAGCAAACATCACACGTGCACAGATGCAGGCGAGGACGCAGCAATTATCGACTCAAATGTTCTATGCAATGACTCATTTTGAACCTGGAAGCGATTCAGCTTAAAACTATTTCTCATCATAGGAAAACAAGGAAATCATTAAAAAAGAATAACAGGTACTGAAAATGTTTTTACTAAACCATTTGTCTGTATGAGTTTGAGCTAAAATGATTATTTTCTTGGCATGTTTTGACCCCTCACTCCCTAACAGGGACTTGTTGCCAAAGTGTAGAATGTTGGTTTTGAATGTCGGCCATCTTGTTGCTTTGAAGCATGGGTTTGCTTGGCTTCGTCTGGCTGTTCGTAGCTCTCATTCAGTTGATGTGCATTTTGGGCTGACCTGGACCCCTCAGTGTTTGGCTTGCGATGACCGTCTGTGCTACTATAAACCTGTGATGCAGATAGTCGGCACTTCTCATCCATTCGTGTCCGTGTACAGTGGGTGTTACCTGTGGGGCGAATGGAGCGTTTCTGTTTCATGTTGATTAAGCAATTTGAAAGGTGCATGATTAGATCTTTTATTCTTGGAAATGATAAAAATATAAATATATAAATACACTAAATACAAGAGGAAAAGGCATGCCTTTAATGCAGAGAATATCGGCTCATCCAGTCATTTGCTAAATCAGGGCATGCCGTTTTGAAAGCACAAGCCTGACTGGTAGCACTCGCAGAGACGTGGAGGTTGCGTAACAAACAGAGCGGTGTAAGATCTGCATCCGAACTGGGCGGAGGTGCAAATGCGGCGCATGAAACAAAACAAAAAACAAAAAAAAGATGTGGATGGAGAACTACAGACACGACCTAAAAGGATTCCTGTAAATACGACTTCATTCCTCTGTACAGCTTTTGAGTTTGGAGTACGGCTGTCATGTGCATCCCTATGCCGTATTTGCTGCCAACTTTTGTGTAGAATACTTGTTACTTTCACAAAAATGAGGATGATGATGATGATATTATTATTGCATAAAAATAGTGTATGTGGCTGACTTGTATTGACTGTTTACAACAAAAGTTGTACTCAGAAACATATCCAGTCTCTGTGGAGCTTCTATACATATTGTGTTTATTGAACGAGAAGCAGAAAATCTCCACCCTGGAGGTTTTCGGTTTAGTGATCTACGAGGAGATGAAGGGAAGCAACAGGGGAAAAAAATGAAAACAAAAAATCTGGAAAATGTCATTCACTATTGTAGGTGCAATGGGCAAAAATGTCAGTCGTGAATCCATTGTGAAACCTTGTGTTCTATTCAGTGTATTCCTGTTAACAGATAGAGTACATTTTGGTGCATCATGTTAAGTAATGTGAAAATATTGACCCTGCAATTTCCAAACAGAGAAAAGAATAAAAAGAAACGGAATACATTGTGATGGGCGTGTGTGTCGGCTCTCTGTGTCTCTGCAGTCCGGACAAAGAAAAGAGATCAAGAATAAGACTTTTGTGAGTCTATTCAAGTAGGACCAGGCTTTATGTGCTGAGGTGGTGATGATTTATCCCAGTGTGGGTGGCAGAGAGAAGAAGTGTGAAGAGCTGTGTTTGGCATCGGGAGATATGGAGGTGTGAGCATGAGAGCCTGTCAGAGCAAGAAGAGACCAAAATTATTTCAGCTGTTGCTCATGTTTGTCCTGTGCAGCAAATGCAGTTTTACTATTGCAGATGTCTCATTTTAACATCCATTTTCTTATATTTTTATCTTTCAAACATAATAGAGGCATTTGCTAAGGCACATGTGTCAAAGTCAAGGCCCGGGGGCCGGATCCGGCCCTCCAGATCATTTTATGTTATTGTTATTAACGGCCTGATGTTATCTTACTCTAATTTCTAACTTGCATAATATAGACTAAATATATTTTTATGGAGAGTAAAATATTGAAAGTTCATTCATCTTCCAGACCGCTTCTTCCCTTTCGGGGTTGCGGGGATGCCGGAGCCTATCCCGGCTACTGAAGGGCGAAGGCGGGGTACACCCTGGACAGGTCGCCAGTCTGTCGCAGGGCCTCAATCACACACTCATTCACTCTCACATTCACACTTAGGGACAATTTAGAGTCACCAATTGACCTATGAAGCATGTTTTTGGACGGTGGGAGGAAGCCGGAGTCCCCGGTGAAAACCCACGCATGCACGGGGAGAACATGCAAACTCCACACAGAAAAGTCCCAGCCGGGATTCGAACCGGGGCCTTCTCGCTGTGAGGCAAGAGCGCTAACCACTGCGCCACCGTGCAGCCCGCATATTGAAAGTTATTTAAGGTTTAAGTTGATTTATTCTGAAATAATATTACTGCCTTTTTATTATTCACCATTATCTTAAAAAATATGTTTTTAAAGTTTTAAAAATTGCCATTATTCTAGCTTTTTGGACTATTTTGGCATTTACTAAGATTTTTTTAGGCTATTTGAAGTTTAGTTAATATTTCAGCTACATTCTAACTGTTTTGGCTAATTTAGACTTTTTTTAGTCGTTTAGGATATTTTGAAGTTTAGTTAATATATCAGCTATAGCTGTTTTGGCTATTTTATTTATTTATTTTAGTTTTTAGGCTATTTTGAAGCTAGACTAATATTTGTTTTGGCTAATTTAGTTTTTTATGTTTTTCAGGCTATTTTGAAGTTTAGCTAATATTACAGCTATATGCTATATGCTTTAGCTGATTTGTGCTTTTGTATTTGCTTTTTAGGCTATTTTGGAGTTAGGCTAATATTTACATGCAAGCTGTTTAGGCAAATTTAGGCTTTTTTTATTTGTTTAGGCTGTTTTGGAATTTAGCAAATATTTCAGCTACAAGCTAGCTGTTTTGGCTAATTAAAGCTTTTTTAATTTGATTTGACTGATTTGAGTGTAGCTAATATTTTAGCTAGATGTTAGCGGTTTTGTCTAATTTATGCTTTTTTCTGTTTTTATGCTGTTTTGGAGTTTAGCTAATATTTCAGCTACATGCTAGCTGTTTTGGCTAATTTAGACTTTTTAAAAGTTTTTTGTCTGTTTTGGAATTAGGCTAATATTTACCTACTAGCAGTTTTGCTCATTTAGGCTTTTTTCAGTTTTTTAGGCTATTTTGAAGTTTAGCTATTTTTTCAGCTACATGCTAGCTCTTTTGGTTAACTTAAGTTTTTTTTTTAGGCTAAATTACACTTAGCTCATATTTTTAGCTGGTTATCAACTTTAGCATTTTTGGCTATTGGCTTCAGTGTCTCTTCAGCGGCCAAATTCAGCTATTCACACTAGCATTATCGCAGGTAATGCTACATATCTAGTTTATATTTATATTAAAAAGTTACGGTTTTAAAGTTTAAAAAAATGTAGTTCGTGTTCAATAAATATTTTGGATTTTGGCCCCTTGTGCGATTGAGTTTGACACCCCGGTGCTAAGGTTTTTATTTTAAATAAGTCTACCTATCAATGTTTTGGATTTAATATAAATCTGATTTTCATGGTCTGAGTCTCTGTATTTTTGGATCTGCAGCCTCTGCTGTTCTTCTGGCTCAAACCTTGCTAAAGCCACTGTGGATCAAGTGATCACATTTTAATCTGGATCCTCAAACATTCATCACAAAATAATTTCGAAAAAACTATCAGCTCAGTAAATAATCTCAACTGTGGATTGTATAGAAATACTTCATGTAGAGATGATCTGAAAAAGTGCTAAATGAGTTTTTAAGTTAAGGGGTTAATTCATTGAACTTTGCAGTTTTATATAACCTAAAACTGGTCACTATAATTGCTACCTAATCTGTTATTGTAAGTTTTTACATGTTGCTGTATCATTATTGTCTATGGAAGAATTGCCCACTAGTCAGACATTGTGCCAGACACATGGGTGGAGCGAGACTGCCCTCATCTGGATTTTCTGAGAATGATATGAAACTTTACACTTTCAACAACTCCACAAAATTACTGAATAAAAAAAAATAAATAAATAAAAATGCATTGTTATGCAGTTGGAAAAGAGCAGGGAGAGAGTTCATGAAAAAAATAAATACAATTTTGACTGAAGGTTTTTGGTTTGCCGGTCCTACTCGGTTTTCTTTGCCATTTTCGAACTTTTTCTATTTAAAAAAAAAAAATAAATAATAATAATAATAAATTTGTTCTCAGGGATCACCTTCCTCCTTTGTTGATGCTCTTCCTTTTTGAATACATTTGTTTTCCAACAAGGAGATGATTTTATCCACTACAAGTTCAACTTTTTATTAAATAAATTAATAAATTCTATCATATTCTAAATATATGAATGGATGTTTTAAAAATCTTGTAGAATAGTTTCTCTCTTTCCAATTGTGCAGCTGAATAGATAACAGCCTAAAACCTCATTGAAACTTTTAATAGTAGCATTTTCTAACCTCCTTCAGAGAAATCAAAGTGATTGGTTACGACCAAAAAAATAAATTATTCCATTTAGGTTTCTCAAGTAAATCATTTATGTTAATCTGTGCCTAAAATAGCAGAGAAAGTCAGGAAAGAGCTTTCTTTAGTATATTTAACTCAAAATTTACAGTCAAAACCTCCTTCTGACCCATGATCCTTTGCTCTAAATGCTAATCTGGGAAATATAATTGCCTGCACTAAACTAACAAAGACTAGAAAGAGTTAAGGGAAGATTAGGCTGAACTTTCTTCTTACTTGCTGATAAAGAAACTCAGTGATTTCTGTAATGAGGTGTAACTCTGGCTTGACCTGTAAATCACACATGGGAATGATGTTTAGATTCATACGATTAGAGATAACTTTTCCATTTCCATCATATTTGACCAAATGTCTGGAGGATTATTTCTGAGCAGTTAACCCTTTAATATCAAAGTTCCAGTGTTTATGTTCTTTGACTTACTTTAATGTTTTAATTCTGAATACGATCAACGTCATTCCAGTAGATTTTGAAGGAGAAAAGGGGCGTGACCACCTAAAAGGAGGTCAAATCCAGTGATAAAGTATGTCGAAATAAATGTTAAATACTGAAGTTTCTTTTAAAGCTTTAGTTGTTGAGTGCCTGCAATCAAACTCTTAGCTCTTTACCGTTCAGGATTTATAGCAGGTCTTTTTGCATCCCTGATATAGACCATTTCTACCTGTGTCCTGTTGGTGGGCCACATTTAACATTTCAATTATTAACACTTGGAAGCATCTTTTCAAAAAGACATTCATCTAAAAGCGCTTTCTAATAACCCACCTGTGTCCATGAAAACCAAGTGCTTGTAGATGTTTTTTTTGCTTCTTCTGCTATCATTTCTTCTCATCTCAGCAGCATAAATGTTGAGTCAGAGCCCTCTAATCAGGTTGCTTGGTCGTTTCCTGTAACCGTGACTACAGCTTCTGCTTTAAAAGATTAAAAAGCCTTTAAAGAGAGCGGTGACCTCACGAGAATAAAGTTAGTGACTTATTTACAAGTGACATGAAGTAGGAGCAGAAACCTGACTCCACATTTGAGGTATTTGTCATTGTTGCAGTAACAGCTCCCTCCTAGATTACTGGAGGTGACTCTCTACATTCCCAAAAACATAAGAAGATTTCATTAATATTTCTGTGTCTGTTTAGGCCAGGGGTCGGCAACCTTTAACAGTAAAAGAGCCATTTGGTCTTGTTTTCTACTGATCAAGACCTAGAAAGAGCAGTATATTTACATTTTACCTTTAGTAGAGGCCAAATTAACGAAAAAGCTAGCTCGTTACTTAATTATTAGCTAAACTCCAAATTAGTATAAAATTCCGCAGTAAATTAAATCAACCAAAAATGTTAACATGTTGCTAAAAGAAAAGCTAAACTCTAAATTAGCATTAAAACTCCAGTAGATAACAAATTACATAAAAATGTTAGCATATATTGCTAAAATATTAGCCAAACTCCAAATCAGCAAAAAACTTCTTAGAGGCCAAATTAGCCAAAAAAGCTAGCTTGTTCTTTAATTACTAGCTGAACTCCAAAATAGCCTTAAATTCCTCAGTAAACTAAATTAGTCAAAAATGTTAGCATGTTGCTAAAATAGAAGCTAAATTCTGAATTATCCCCCCAAAAAAACTTCAGTAGATGACAAATTAGCTGAAAACATCAGGATTTAAAAAAAAAAAAAACAAAACATTAGCTAAACTCCAAATTAGCCTAAAACCACCAGTGGACAAAAAACTAGCAAAAAAAAAAAAAAAAAAATGTTAGCATTTTGCTAAAATAGAAGCTAAATTCTTACCCCCCCCCCAAAAAAACTTCAGCAGATGACAAATTAGCTGAAAACGTCAGGATTTTTTTTTTTCTAAAACATTAGCTAAACTCCAAATTAGCCTGATACCTCCAGGGGACAAAAAACGTTAGCATGTTGCTAAAATAGAAGCCAAATTCTATTTTATTTTTTTAATTACTGTTATTTTATCTTTCTTCAGCCAGAGAGCCATGGAGAGATAAAAGAGCCGCAGGTTGCAGACCTCTGGTTTAGGCCAAAAAAATACAGTTCTCCAAAATAAGTATCTAAGTGGATATAGGAAGTAACAAAACAGGCAACTAAAGCTGAAGGGATTGTTGGAGTTCAGATGTTCCTGTGTCTGCTCCTCTCCATCTCAGTGTGTTTGCTCTCAGCACTGCCCTGTCAACGCACAGCCTGCAGACAACAAAGCAATCCTTTAAGCCTTCGTCTGTTTATCAAAGCTGTGAGCACTAACAATAGCAGGAACTGGAAATCGCCATCAGAAGAAATGCAAGAACCCAAAACTCTTTTCTCTCTTTGATTCATTAAGTTTAATCGGCTTTTTATGCTTCTACAGTTTGATAAACTTCACAGATATTCTGTGTTGGTAACTCAAAGTAATGGAACAAAGTAACACATCTTGTAATTAAGAAGTGTAAGGTATCATTGATTGGTTTTAGCAAGTAGCGTTAATGTAACTCATTCACTGCAACAGACTATTAAGCTGAGGCGTTCAAAAACACACATTCTTTAACACAAGTCAATGCTATTCACACTGGTCAAGCAGGGAGGGGCTTCTCTAACTTTTTTTACTCTTTACTGCCTCCTGCAGGCTTGATGGTGAGTCTTTCAGAGTAAACTATATCCATATTTATGAGCATATATTACATTTGTAACAGTAAAAAAATAATTATTTATAAAATATGAGGTTTTTTTGCGATTTTTTTTTTTCATACCCAGAAGTGAAACTATTTCATGACAACATCCTAGAGCCGTCCTCGTCACCCTAAAAAAATAAATAAATAAATAAAATAAAATGTTTTTTATTGATGAACACACAGAGCAGATCAGGCCTTTATCCTTAAAATTCTGTACGGACAGAATGATGATGGCTAACGGCTTCATTTTGCAGAAAAATTCTGGAATAATTGAAATAATAAAAAAATTGTTCGGATTACCGCTTCGTTTCTCTAAAAATAGAAACTTGTGGCTTCATTCCTACTCAGCCAGACAGAATTTGTTGCTTTAAAGCTGTGAGAAGCCTCCAGACTCCTGCAAAAAAAAAGGAAAAAACTAAAACAAATGTAATAAGCAGCTCTTCTATTCTGTCTGTTAATATGATATCATAATGGAAACATAAGTAGATCACAGAAGGAGGAGCCTTTTCTATCCCTTCTTCACCTTTGCTACTATTTCAGGATTGTGAGGGCACTTAAAGTGGAGAGAATGGAGTTGTTCTGTGTATTGAGCCCCCTCACTCACACTACGCATCATTACTATTCACACTAGTCATTTCAAATGGCCTAATGGTTGAAGAAACTCATGAGTCGAGGGCGCTTCCCTCTGTTTTGGAAAATCCAGCTGGGCTTCTGCAACGACCATCCTGAAGGAGTGATGGGATTTTAGGAAATAAGGTGCATTTACGCTAAAATAAAGGTTTGCTGCATGTTTCAACCCTTAAGC